>NW_006408771.1:565739-578932 GCF_000296735.1 Chrysochloris asiatica | reverse complement strand
TCTATAGGTTGACAAGGCTCAGATTGCTAGTCCCCTCTTGGGGTCTCTCATGTGGTTTCAGATGGATAGTAGCTGTGACTGACTTTCTGAAGACTGCACTGGATTGGAAATCCAAGATGGTTTCTACTCTCACATGCCTGGTGTCTGGGCTGGGTTAGTTGTTATGTCTGCCTGGCTGTCTCTTTCATCATGTAGACTTTCTGTTGGAGTTCATGCTCTAAGTGCTAGTATTCCAGTATATAAGAAGTAGAAGCAGACATTCTCGTAAGATCAAGACTCAGAAATGGACCAGTGATACATCTGCTGTGTTTTACTTGTTAAAACAGTCGGTGTGTACCCATATTCAGGGAGTGAAGATTCAGATCACCCCTCTCAATGAGAGGACTTTCATTTCACAATTGATGCTCTTATTTTCATAGTAACATCACCTTAAACTCATTCTCTGAAATTTATAGTTAGTCAGTACTTTCACAAAATCATGCAAAAGCTTAATATCAATAGATAAATTTTAGAAAATTAAAACAGAAAAAGAAAATGATTATTTAGAAGTAATTTCATTTCTACTACAGACATTCTGTCAAGACAGATGAAGAAGTGTCTGGTTGATGCACTTATTCTCTGTTTTAAAACAGATTTTTAAAGTATGATCTAGAAATTGCTTAAGTGACTTTAGTCAGAGGTTTCAAGGCCAGTCTTGGTCAGAAATGGGAGCCAAGTCACATTTTCCTAGGATAGTACCTTGCTTTGTTATCTAGTGCTGATATTTTTTAAATGCCCCTATATGGGTGGCTTTACCAAACAGAAATTTACTCTTTCATAGCTTAGTAGGCTAAAAGTCTGAATTCAGGCTACCAGCTCCAGGAGAAATCTTTCTATCTCTCAAGCTCTGAGGAAAGGTCCTTGTCTCCTTTCAACATCTGAGGCCTTCATCTTCCTTGGGGATCTCCATGTATCTTGACACCAATCTTCGCCTGAGTCTAGAACATTCTTAGCACAGGGACCCTGAGGCCAAAGGAATCTGTGATCTACTTCTAGTCTTTCTTGATAATATTGAAGTCTCCTTCACTGCAGATGTCTCTCTCCTATTATCAGTTTTAAGAGAAAAAAAAAAAAAAAAACTTCTTCCTGTAGAAAGCATTGATCTCAGGGAATCCCCCTTACCATCAGATTAGGGTTATCATCTGCGTAAAGGTACTGCATGCCATTCTAATTCCCCTGCAACTGATTGACTAATCCATCAGATCACATCATGGGAGATGATTCATCATTGCAAAACTGCCAAAGTACATCTTTACATAACTTCCAAACCAGTGAGAATCATGGGCCAGTAAAGTTGACACATATTATGAGGATACATTTCAACCCATGATAGTACCCAACATCTACAAATTAAAAGAATTCTATTTGGTTCCACATTGGGCCTCTGAGTCTCATTGTTTTGTCATGAGCTTGATTCAAGAGGATGAATTCCACCTCCTCCATCTCACATAAATGAGTTGGAAAGGATGCTTTTTGACAGAGCCAGGAAAAGCAGAGGTGTTACTTTATTTCCTGTTATTTGAGAGTTGGAGGTTTTTATTTTTCTTTGTTTCCTTAAGAAAATATTGTACTTTCCTTGAGAAAATATAGATAGAATGATATGGAAAATAAAAGATGTAGGTATTTGTTAATAATGGGAATTAAAAAACAATATATTCCTCTAATTTCCTATGGATAAAAGTGACAAATGAGTGGGCTAATGACTTGGTTTATTTAGAATTTAGCAGTTTTGCAACCACAGCTATCTGCTTAATTCTAATGCTGACAGAACATCTATAACATAAACAAACAGAGTGATTTAGAGTGAGGGATCTAGATGCAGCTGTCTAATCCAAAGGCTGATAGACTGCTTTTTAGCTCTGTAACTTAGAACAAAGGTATTCAACCTCTCTGTGTTCTTGTTTCCCTTTCTGTAAAAAGGGAGTGGTACACAAGTCTAATTCAAAGGGTAACTAAGAGGATTGGAGTCCCACTCTGCTTCTAACCAAGATATTGAAAGGTCAAGTCCACCCAAAGGCTCCTTGAAAGAGTGGTCTGATTATTTACTTTAAAAAAATCAGCCACTTTAAATTCTAAGGAGCATGGTTCTACTCGGACATACGTATCATCATGGACTCAAGATCAACTCAATGGCAACTCATTGTTGTTGTTGTTGTTTATTTCAAAAATTAAATAAGATTCAGCAATTATTCAAGTTGGCTACTAGTCTCTGTCCCATTCCTTCAGGCTGCACTTAAAGCCTTTTATAGATTAATGAAAAACTACTGTTATCTGATCCTGACTGACTGAGGACTGCCCCCTTAGGGTGTTCTGACCATTGTTGAAGCAAAGCATTTTAGTCATAGGGAAGCTAAATGAGAATATAAGGATGGGTCAATGAGAGTATCTTCCTGTAGAAAGCATGATTCAGTGGGATTTTCATAAGACAAAAAAGATAGTTGAGTTAACCCTTTCATGTGTAGGTCTTTCTTAATCATAATTTGTCTTTTGGAAGGCTCAATTCTATGGTCACCAATATGTTGCTATGTGCTTTGGAGCCGGTTTCAACTCATAGCGACCCTGCATAGGGTTTCCGAGGCTGTAAATCTTTACGGGAGCAGATAGCCTCATCTTTTCTCCCGCAGAACAGCTGGTAGTTTCGAACTGCTGACCATAAGATTAGCAGCCTGATTCATAACCACTACACTACCAGAACTCCTAACCAATATACTACAAACAAAACAAAACATAAAGCCAACTGTCATTGAGTCAATCTTGACCCATAGCCACCCCAAGTGTGTTAGAGTACATTTGCTCTCCATATGTTTTCAGTGGTTGATTTTTCAGAAGTAGATCACCAGGCCTTTCTTCTGCAGTTAGTTCAGAGGTTCAAGCTTACCAGCTGCTCTTCACAAACCTTACACAGGGTTGCTATGGGTTGGACCAGACTCAATGGCACTTAACAACAACCACCACCACCTATAGGTGAATTGAAACTTCCAAAATTTTGTTAGTAACCAAGAATGTTAACCACCCAGAGACTTCACCAGTGCAGTACATCCAATCAAAAATTGTATTCTCCACTATGTGGAATTCAGTTTGAGGCTACAGAGGGTCTAGTATCTATTATAGTACAAATTGTGAAAAAGTGTAAACTTGACCCCCATATCAACCAGTTATTTTAGTGTGGTTTATATTTCCCATAATTTTCACTTGTCAAGAACTGTGAAGATCAATAGCAGAGTTAATTAGTTAAGCCCTTACATTTTAATACCTGCTGTGGGATATGGCAGAGGTTAAATGAACCCATCCAGTAAACTGGTGGTCATTTTGATCTTAGGGGTTAAAGGAGCTCTGGTAGCATAGTGGTTACGAGTCAGGCTGCCAACCTCAAGGTCAGCAGTTTGAAACTACCAGCAGTTCTACGGGAGAAAGATGAGGCATTCTGCTCCCGAAAAGATTTACAGTCTCGGAAACCCTGTGCAGCATCACTATGAGTCAAAACCGACTCCACAGTACTTAACAACAAAAACAACAACCATTTGTAACTCAAAGGAGCTCTGGTAGTGTAGTGGTTACGAATCGAGCTGCTAACCTTAAGGTTAGCAGTTCGAAAATACCAGCTGTTTTGCGGGAGCAAGATGAGGCTTTCTGCTCCCGTAAAGATTTGCAGCCTCAGAAACACCATGCAGGGTTACTATGAGTTGGAACCAACTCCACGGTACTTAACAACAAGAACAATATTTGTGCCTCAAATGCCTAAGAAATGGCAACAAATGTTACTGGGGCCAATTACAGAACATTTTAATCAAGCATTACAGTGGTGGCAATCAAATGTAGGTGAGAACTAACTATTACACAACATTCTTGCTACCTGACTATTAAAATACCATGCCTCAAACCCAAATCTTCCAGCACGCATTTAAAATACAACAGCAAAACTATTGTCTTCTAGTCAACTCCAATGCATGGTGTCTCGATGTGTTTCACAGTAGAACTATGCTCCATAGGGTTTTTATTTTTTGGAAGTAGATTGCTAGATCTTTCTTTCAAGGTACCATTGTTTCTGTTGTGAGGTGCCATTGAGTCTATTCCAACTCATAGCAACCCTATTCACAACAGAATGGAATACTGCCCAGTCCTGCACCATCCTCAAATTGTTGTTACACTTGAGTCCATTGCTGCTGCAACTCTGCCAATCCATTTCACTGGCATCTTGATTTTTGCTGTCACTCCACTTTATGAAGCATGATGTCCTTCTCTAGGCACTGGTCCATCATCATAATACGTCAAAGTATGAGAGACAATGTCTTCCCATCCTAGCTTCTAAGCAGCATTCTGGCTGTACTCCTTTCAACACATTTGTTTGTTCTTCTGGCAGTCCATGATACTCTCAATATTCTTCTCCAATATTATAACACAGATATATGAATTGTTCCAGTTGTTGTGCCGTCGATTCCGACCCATAGCGACCCTGTGTAGGGTTTCCAAGGAGCAGGTGGTGAATTTGAACCACCGACCTTGCAGTTCAAACGACTTTGCAGTCTGATGCATTAGCCCACAGCACCAGTATTCCTTATTCATTATCCAACTTTCATGTATGTATAAGGCTATTGAAATTATCATAGCTTTTGTCAGGTGTACCTTAGTCCTCAAACTGACATCTTTGCTCTTGAACATTTTTGCAACAGATAAGTTATTGTTATATGTTGTTTGATTTCTTGACTGCTGCTTCCTTGAGCATTGATTATGGGAAGTCTCTATGCAAAATGAAGACTTTTAAACCTTTTATAATACCATATTTGATGATTTCTGCATTCCATTCAGTCACATTTCTTTGGAGTGAGCACAAATATGGATCTCTTCCAATAGGTTGGCCAGGTAGCTGTTTTCCAAATTGCTTGGCATAAAGAGTGAGCAACTCCAGTGCTGCATCAGTGTGGAGAAATTTCAATTTCTATTCCCTCAATTCCTGGAGCCTTGTTTTTTTGCCAATGCCTTCAAGCGCAGCTTAGAATTTTTCCTTCAGTAGCATTGGATCATGATCATATGCTACCACTTGAAATGCTTGAACATCAGCCAATTCATTCTGGTACAGTATCCTGTATATCCTTTAATATTATTTTTGATGTTTTCTGCATCATTCACTATTTTGACCATGGAATTCTTCAGATTTGCCAGCTGAGACTTGAGTTTTTTCTTCAGTTCTTTCAGCTTGAGAAACACTGAGCCTGTTCTTCCCTTTTGGTTTTCTAACTCCAGGTCTTTGCACATTTCAATATAATGCTTGACTTTGTCTTCTTAAGCTGCCCTTTGAAATTTTCTATTCAGTTCTTTGACTTCCTCTTTTCTTCCATTTTCTTTAGAATCTGCACTAGAGAGCAGATTCCAGCATTTTTTCTGACATCCATTTTGGTCTTTTTTTCCTTTCCTGTCTTTTTAATGATCTTTTGATTTCTTCCTATATGATATTCTTGATGTCTTTACACAGTTCTTCTGGTCTTCCATAATTAGTGCCTAAAGCACCAAATCTGTTCATGAAATGGTCTCTAAATTTAGGTGGGATATATTCGAGGTCATACTTTGGTTTTCATTGGACCTGTTCTAATTTTCTTCAGCTTCAGCCTGAGGTTGCATATAAGAAACTGTTTCACAGTCTGCTCCTGACCTAATTTTGGTTGCTGATATTGAGCTTTTCCACTGTCTCTTCCCATAGATACAGATTAATTCCTGTGTATTTCATCTGGTTAGGTGTATTTCATCTGTATAGTCGTCTTTTATGTTGTTTTAAAAAGTTATTTGCTGGAGGATTCAGATGCAGACAGTGCAGACCCGGTCAGGAGGCCAAGCCCCTGTGGGCCCAAGCGTTGTTGACCGTCCAAACCATAGGCTCTGAGGATCAGACTTTAGCTACCTAGTAGACATAACAAACTGTCCCTCATCTGATTATTCAGTAATGCTTGTTAGTAATCTCATACATGAGCCCTGGATATCCACAGACAAATGTAAAAACCTTCCCTAAAAGCCGAGACTGTAAATTCCAAAAAGGCAAGTCCCCCCCCCGCATCCAAAAAAAAAGCTAAAGAGGATAGAGAGAAACACTGTAAACTGATGATATATGGAGGGGATAATAATCAATGTAATGAAACAAGCTATATGAATGGTTGAATGTGAAGCTGATGATGTGCCCTGTAAACTTTCACTCAATCCAAAATAAAAACATTTAATTAAAAAAAAAAAAAGTTATTTGCTATGAACAAGTCATTGGTCTTGGAAAATGCTATCATGTGGTCTCCAGTATATTTCTATAACCAAAGCCATATCTTCCCACGACTAAACTTTCCTTTGTTTCCAACCTTGCATTCCAATCACCAGTAACTACTGATACATCTTGATTGTATGTTTGTTCAATTTCAGACTGAATAAGTTGAGAGAATTCTTCAATTTGAACATCACTGATTTTAGAGGTTAGTGAGTAAATCTGAATAATAGTGATATTAACTGGTCTTCCTGGTAAGCATAAGGATATTATCCTGTCATAGACAGCATTATACTTCAAGATAGATCTTGAAATGTTCTTTTTAATGATGAATGCAGTGCAACTCCTCTTGAATAATCATTCCTGGTATAATAAACCATTTGACTATCAGATTCAAAATGGCTAATACAAGTCTATTTCAGCTCACCAAAGCCTAGAATATAGATTTTTATGCATTCCATTTCATTTTTGACAACTTCCAGTTTTCCTAGATTAATAGTTTGCACATTCCATGTTCAGATTATTAATGAATATTTACAGCTGTTTCTTCTCATTTTGAGCTGTGCCCCATCAGCAAATGAAGATCACAAGCACTGTACTCCATTCCTGTCATCATGATCAGCTCTACTTTGAGAAGTCATCTCTTTCCTAGTTATATTTTGAGCGTCTTCCAACCTGTGGGGCTCATTTTCCTGCATTATATTTGACAATATTGTAGATGAAATATTCATGATATTTTCATCTTCCGGCACTGTATCTGACAATATTCAGCAGTCATACATATGATTCACAGTGGCTAAGCATTCAGAAGTTGTTTATCTGTTCTTCTTCCTAGGTTGCTTTAGTTTGCAAGCGTGTCTGAAACCTATCCACCCTGGGTGAACTTGCTGATATTTAAAATACTAGTGGCATAGCTTTCAGAATCACAGCAAATGCAAACCTTCAAAATTTCAGTTAACAACTGAGCATGTTAATCATTTGCACCTCCTAGGGACTCTAGGAACATACATTTGTGTATTAAACAAACATGCACATAGAGCAGGCCAAGTTATTTAAAATAAAGCTAATAAAAGCCATTTTTTACTTTTATCAGACTGGTAAATAAGTCACCATTTTTCACCAAAAATCATCCCTGATATTTGGTGTACTGATTAGGGGAGCCTTGTTTATGGTTTGAAGTCCAGGGAGCAGAAGTATTTATCATAACTGCCCCTGGAGTGTGGTCCTTTTCAGTATGATGGTACAACCCTTGGGCTGTGAATTCTTGATTAGAGCAAAGGTTTCCAAGAGAGTTCATTCTTAAACTTACTAGCAAATGCATTATATCACAATGTTCCTGTGTAAATGTTTTTAAGTAGTCAACAGGCATCATAAAAAATGTGATTGTTACAGTAGGTTGTCTGTATTTGGGTGAATGCAGAACTCATAGTAATCACCAAAAATAAATAAATAAATACAAAGATGAAGTATCCACACCTTCCATCTTCTTTAGTACTGTCCCAAATCACTCCTTTGCTTTCTGACTCATGCCTGGGTCTGTTTGCTGAGCTATAACTGATAATATACTTACTTAGTATTTTGACTCCAAAATTGTCAAGCATCCACAGTCTCACATTCTCCCTATCTTTAGTTCTTTTCTTGAACCATAGGTTTAGGAAAGCATTTTTCCATTACAAAGTGTAGATACCGGTCCCCTAAGATTCAATTTACTCAGACATATGGCTACTTTTCTTGTACTCTTTGACCTCTGTTTTCCACCTTTCTCCCAAAGAAGCAAATATATAAAAAAGATTCACTAATTTGGCAAGTAGTCAGTTTAGATTATTTGTGAATAATTTCCTCCAAAGGCTGTAACTTTGACACTAGGGAAGATATGTCTCATGTGTCACCTGTATTTACTTTTATTTCCCATACATTTATTCAAAACAAAAACTATTTACTTTGGCGTTGCTATGGTTCCTATTGCCATAGCAGCCAAGATTGTGTGTTGCAAATACAAGAGAGAAATAGAGAAGGAAAGATTGAGAAAGTAGTTAGCAGCAGAGTGGAGGAGAAAGTTTGCAGGCCCCAGGACAATACTTCAGAGAAGATTGGCTTTTGGTGGGTAGAGCTCTCCTTCGTGGGCAGCTGATGCCTCATATTGGAGAAAAATTAAAATATGAGGGGAACCATTGAAAAGGTAATTAGTATTCTACAGGAGTTCATTTCTAATCTTTCTATACTGGTGACTCAAAAAAAAAAAAAAAAACAATTATATAGTAAATTAATGTTTGGAATGGCCACTCACCTTCATAGATCATTCTGGATACCCAAGGAAGCAGTGATGGCTATGGTGGCTCAGGGTAACTAGGGATCTATTGAATCCCCTGAGGCTAAAACTGAATGCTGTTTTTGGAGTGCTGGAAGGACATTTTCTATGCTGAGAGCTATATTTCACTCTGAAGTCATTGAGAACTGAGAAAGTTCTAGTGGCTGCCTTAGCTGACTGCTTTCCTTTCAGACACGAACTGGAAGAGAAGCGCTTACAGAATGGCAAGAATTCAATGACTAGAATCATCACCTAGGTGATCATTTGCAATGCCAGGTTGTCTCTGATGAAGATTTCTTCTTAAAATTCCATTAGTCCCATGTGTCTTTAGAAGCAGAACAAGTTAAGTTTAAGTATCCTATTTTCTAGGATATGTAACTGAGGTCCACACAGAAATAGACTTTTAAAGAAGCACACATCAAGCAAGTAATGAAAATAAAAATAATTGTCCTGGATTTGGGATGGAATTTGGGATCAGTGTTAATAAAACGAGCTTTTTATTCCCTGAATCACTCTGAATTCAATGCAAGAACTTAACAAAAATATACTGATTCCTGTATTCCTTTTCCTCTATTTTCTTTGAGCATTTCTGAGTAGGGATAGTGCCCTCAGTCTGCTCAGTATCACACTGGTGAAGTAGTGGCTTTTCATTGGAATTCTCTAGCATAAACTAACCTTTTATTTTTTTTCTCATAAGGTTGATGGAATATTAAGGCCCACAACATTGCTGTGTTTTCTGCAGTAACCCAAATGCCACTACCTACCTGCCTGACTCTTTGTCAATCTTCCTTCTCTTTCTGCTTCAACTTTTGTCTGATTCATCTCCAAAGCTTTCTCCTAGGCTCCTTGGCTGTGCTCCCTCACTCATCAAAATTTGGTTGGCCTCTCCAGATAGCTCTCAGAGCTGACCTGATTTTTGAGGCATCTATTTGCATTTCTCAATATAAAGAAAACAAAAATCCTCACTACTGGACCAATAAACAACATTCTTATCAACGGAGAAAAGATTGAAGTTGTCAAGCACTTCATTCTTCTTGAATCAACCATCAACACTCAAGGAAGCAGCAGTCAAGAAATCAAACAACATATTTCATTAAGCAAATCTGCTGCACAAGACTTTTTGAAAGTGTTGAAGAGCAAAGATGTCAGCTTGACGATGCCTGACCCAAGCCATAGTATTTTCAATAACCTCATATGCAGGCGAAAGCTGCACAGTGAATAAGGAAGACCGTAGAAGAATTGATGTCTTTGAGTTATGGTGTTGGAGGAGGCTATTGAAAGTTCCATGGGCTGCCAAAAGAACCAGTAGACCCATTTTGGAAGAAGTGCAGCCAGAGTGCTCCTTATAGGCCAAGATGGCCAAACTTCGTCTCTCATGCTTTGGACATATTGTCAGGAGGGACCAGTCGCTGGAAAACGATATCATGTTTGGGAAGGTGGAGGGTCAGAGAAAAAGAGGAAGACCCCCAACGAGATGGACTGGCCAAGTGGCAGCATCGATGGTCTCAAGCATGGCAACAATAGTGAGGTTGGCCCAGGATCAGACATTGTTTCGTTCTACTGTGCATAAGGTTGCTATGGGTCGGTACCAACTAGATGGCACCTAACAACAACATTTGTATGCATGAACCCACCAATGACATCAATGGTTTTGTAGTATTGAAACACATTTTGGGTTTTTCCTAGAAGAAGCACAGAATATAAATGTTTTCATAAGGTGTGTGGGCCAATTTCTGATTCAGGAGAAGAAACATTATGGATGGAAACATAAATTGGCTGCTTGGTTTCTGTAGGAGTTTCTATTCATTTATTTAATATGAATGCATTAAGTGATATGTGAAAAAGGCTTTTTCTTCAAAGAAAATAATACTATAGTCTCTCACTTCCAGGAACTTACACCCAGCTAGAAGTGAAAGCAACATGAGACAAATATATAAGCATTAAGAATTAAATAAGTAATACAAGAAATAAGGATCCTATACATAATTTCAGAAAAGTTGAAAAATGTATCAGAAAGGAAATTGTCAACAGTAGAAAGTAGATTGAGAAAACAGAATTCACAAAGGACTGTTTATGTACATCAAAAATATGCATACAGAATTAAAATATATGTCAGTGCATGTGTTTAATCACTTACAGCAAATAGATTACTCTGGCTATCTAGAAAGGAAAAGAGAGTTAGGGAGAGGCATAAATAGGAAAAAAGGAAAGGAAAACTTTGCTCAAATCAATGACTACTATGTACTATGAAATGCAAACAACTCTCAATTCCTATTCTCAATTCAGTTTCAAGAGGCTTAAGAAGGAGAATAATAAAGGGGGGAAATAATAAACAGCAAAAATAAAAGCAATGTATATGGGGACTTGCAGAACAGTAATTTGTATAAATATTATCTGAGGGACTGAACAGAGAATTATAGTAGCCTGCAAAATAGTTGTAGACTTGGACTGTTGCTCTTGACCAAGTGTCTGAATAAGGGCACTCATCTTTTCAGCAGGCTCACCTGGCTGCAAATAGAATCAAATAGTACTGAACTTAAGAGGAACATTGACAGTCTCAACTATATTCTGAGGTTGACGAGATTCCTAGACAATGGCATAGAGAAATTATTAAAGGAACTGAAGACGTTTTTCCTGAAGAAATGGAAGTATCTGGTTTGTATACAAATACTTTAGAAACACTTCTTGTTGTTGTTAAATGCCAATGAGTCGACTCCGACCCACAGCAACTATGTATAGGGTTTCCAAGAAGCAGCTGGTGAGCTTGAACCACCAACCTTGCAGTTTAAATGGCTTTGCAATTTAGTGCATTAACCTACAGCACCACACCAGGAGTCCTTAGAAGCATTTGTTGTTGTTGTTAAGTCCTATAGAGTTGTTTCCAAACCATAGAGACCCTGTATAGGGTTTCCAATGAATGGCTGGTGAGCTTGAACTGATGTTGTGGTTCAAATGACTTTGCAGTCTAGTACATTAGACCACAGAGCCACACCAGGACTCCTTGGTCTGTCTAATTTTGCTCCTCAAGCTTACTGCCCTGTCTATGTCACTGGATATCCCAGAGTCTCAGGATTAACTGGATAAAAAAATACTTTTTTTTTTTTTTTTTAAAAGAAACAGCCTGATTCAAAGGTGAAATACATAACTGGTCTCATGAGAAAATAAATACTGAGAAGATATCTCCCTATCCCAGATACCAAAGTCTTATATTCCACAGTGAGATTTGTATGTAACTCAAATTTCCTTGGTTGAGAAAACACAATGAGCAATTCAGAGAAAGATAAATTAACATGTTTTCAGAGACCTTCCCAAAACTCAGTTTTGTTAAAAATTGAGAAAAATACGTAAAGTAAGAAGGAACCAAAGTGAAGGAAACAGCATAGGTAAGGTATTTAAAGGGGAAAGGAGTGTGATGAAGCACCAGAGAGAACACATGAACTATTTTGCAAAGGTTAGGCAGTTACGGGAGACCACTAGTCTCCAAGAAAGGAATATCTCTGAAATTCTTCACTCATATTCTGGATCCAGTTGGAAAAAGCTTTTTCTTTGAAGCCAGTGGACAGACCTAGGTTTCAATTTTATTTTCAACATTATCAGTAGTGTGAACCTGAATAGGTATGTAAAACATTGTCTTTGGTACATCAGGATGACTTCATCAATAAAATGAAGATAACAAAATATCTCTTTCAGAGTTTTCAAAACACCACCACCACCACCACCCACTGACAGTGAGTCAATTCCAACTCATAAGTATCCTTTAGCACAGAGTTAGAACTGCCCTCTGGGGTTTCCAAGGCTATAAATATTTACAGAAGCAGACTGCCACCTATTTTTCTCAAGGAACAGCTAGTGGGTTTGAACCACCAACCTTACAGTTAGCAGTCCAGAACTTTAACCACTGCACCACTGGTTAAAATAGCATGTATTCAATATTAGTTGTCTTCCCCAAACCACAAGCACTCTCCTCTGACACTTTTCCCCATGGAACTAAAGTAGCAGCAAGTCTCAAATAGAGTTCTCAAGTTAAATGATAACTGATTATGATAGCTATGTTAAAAATTATTAAATGATTATATAACCCAATAATGTATTTGAATTTTTCATAAAATTTCATTTAATCTTTACAGGGTATTTTGTAATCTGTGTTTCTTATTCAATAACAATGTCCAACAACATTTCTGTCTCAATACACATCAGAATAGATAAATTTAACTCAAGCACATGGCAGCGTAGTGGTTACGAGTCAGGCTGCTAACTTCAAGGTTAGAAATTTGAAACTACCAACTGTTCCATGGGAGAAAGATAAGGCTTTCTGCTCCCATAAAGATTTACAGCTTCTGAAAATAACCAACTCCATAGCACACTACCATTCTAATTCTGGAGCAATGGTTTAAACATTAAATTGCTAACCAAAAAGTTGATTGTTCAAATACACCAGTAAAACTTAATGAACAGTTATACTCTGTTCTGGACAAATAAACAACATTCTTATCAATGGAGAAAAGATTGAAGTTGTCAAGGAATTCATTCTTCTTGGATCAACTATCAACACTCATGGAAGCAGCAGTCAAGAAATCAAATGACGTATTGCATTAGGTAAATCTGCTG
>NW_006408771.1:551509-565392 GCF_000296735.1 Chrysochloris asiatica | reverse complement strand
GAGGGTCAGAGAAAAAGAGGAAGATACCCAACAAGATGAATTGGCCAAGTGGCAGCATCGATGGACTCAAGTGTGGCAATAGAAGTGAGGTTGGCCCAGGATCAGGCAGTGTTTTGTTCTACTGTGAGTAAGGTCTCTATGAGTCGGTAGTGACTCGATGGCACCTAACAACAACAACTCTGTTCAAAGGGGTCTTTGAGTCAGAATCAACTGAATGACAATGGGTTTGCTTTTTGTATGGTTGTTTTTATATGTTACTCCATTCAAGACTACATTACCTACTGATTTGCATTGAGTACAATGCTGTGATAAGCGTCTTCATGAGAGCATCTTTGAAGTATGTTTATATCTCTTTGCACATGCTAATCTTTAGGTGTAGTGGGCATTGATAACACATTCTCCAGAAAGTTGACTATACTTCATTTGCTGACTCTTTTCAACTTGCTGTGTTTCACATTCTTAGATGTGCTATGAACATCGCTTCCTTGGTAGGAAGTAGAACCATTATTTCTTTTTCTGGACAAACAAAGCCCATATTTGCTCTCTCTTCCAGCCACTCGTTGTTGTTGTTGTTGTTAAGTGCCGTGGAGTCGGTTCCGACTCATAGCGACCCTGAACAGGGTTTCCGAGGCTGTAAATCTTTATGGGAACAGGAAGCCTCTTCTTTTTCCCGCAGAGCAGCTGGTAGTTTCGAATTGCTGACCTTGCGGTTCGCAGCCTGATTCATAACCACTATGCTACTAGAGCTCTTTAGTGACATATATAACCTTAACTCTTAACTTTCTGAAAAGAAATTGCCATAGTCAGCAAAGACACTTATTCTGCTTGCAAGATTTGTTCATTAAACACCCTGAATTAGAAGAACCAGGTTGCCAAATTAGATTTCATGTATTAGTAAAGATTCAAATTAAATGCCAGCTCTAGGGCAGAAGTAAAAAGCCTTGGACAAGAGAAACAGTGTCCATTTTTTCCACACAATCAACAAAAAAAGGCAATTTATTTTCCCCACCTAGCAGGCTTTCTTCTTTTTTGGTTCCATCCGCGTTTTTTAAACTGTGACTATTTTTAACCACTATATATATGTTGAACAAAACAATTTCTTGAAAAGCTCTTATTCTAGAAAATGGCAATATGCTATATTTTTTCACAAATATTGTGTGCCCACTATCTACATTTGTCAACTGTGCCCTCTCCAGTAAATTATTTTCATAAGTGCCATGCTATTTGCTTTTACATGTTGCTGTAAAAAAAATTAGCAAAGCAAGTTTATAAAAATACTGGGGTGGGGTTGAGGAGGGATAAGGGGATACATGGCAAAAAACATTGAAGGATCTTGTTAGTTGAGTAAAAGTACTGTATGATATCTTGTTATACAGTTTATAGCTGGGGAATGGATGAAATATATAAACTATGGTGGTGGCTGTGTGCCATGGAGTCGGTTCTGACTCATAGCGACCCTGTACAGGGTTTTTGAGGCTGTAAATCTTTATGGGAGCAGAACATCTCATCTTTCTCCCACAGAACAGCTGGTAGTTTTGAACTGCTGACCTTGTGGTTCACAGCCCAATTTGTAACCATTACTCTACCAAAGCTTAGATGTTGAGACTATCAGAACTAACCCTCCATCCTTCCTCTGTATCTCAAACTCTCCAATTCTTTAAGTCTTCTCCTCAAAGATATCTTTCCTCTTCTTCCGGATTCCTAAAATACTACCTGAGGTAATTGAGTATTTAATTATGCACTGTTTGCTAAATGTTTCCAGAGTGTGAATCTTGTTTCCTCCAACAATATTGTAAGCCTCCAAAGGCAAGTCTTCTGTTTTTTGGGTTTTTTTGGGTTTTTTGAGGTTTTTTATTGCTTTGCCTCCTGCTCTACTTATAGACAGAAAAGAACAGATCTTCTATAAACACAAAGGTGTTGACCTCAATTCTATCTTCAGATTACTTCAAATCTAATAGTGGATTTAGAACATGTACATATGCAACTTTAAACAACATCCCCCACAGCAGAGACACATACGCATCAAGTCTATCAAGTTATAAAGTACAGAAATTGATAACTACTGGATTTTCTCAGTTACTGATCACATTGTTCTTTCTATGGGTTTCTTTTCATTTAATAACTGCATTTTTTACTTTCCAAACATCTCAATGAGTTTCTGCCAACTTTAACTATGGCCTGAAAAGAAATAAAAGCCCAAATAACTTTTTACCTGGAATACTAGAAATGAGTATGACCTACTTTTGTTGGTCCTGTTCACAACAAAATAACTCATTTATTCAATGTAATTATTGAACATTGACACCTACTATGTACCAAATACATGCAAACCAGACAATGAATAAGGAAGACCTTAGAAGAACTGATGCATTTGAGTTAAGGTATTAGAGAAGAATAATGAAAGTACTACCAGAAGAACAAACAAATCTATGTTGGAAGAACTACAGCTAGAATGCTTCTTAGAAACCAAATGGCAAGACTTTATCTCTCATACTTCAGACATGTTATCAGGAGGGACCAGTCCCTAGAGAAGGAAATCATGCTTAGTACAAAGTACAGTGTCAGTGAAAAAGAGGAAGACCCCCACCCCAACACAATGTATTTGTACACTGGCACCAGCTTAACAACAACTGTGAGGATGGTGCAGAACCAGAAAGTGTTTCATTCTGTTGGGCATAGGGTTGCTATGAGTCAGAACCCACTCAATGACACCTAACAACAACAAGGTTCCAGACACTGAGCTAAGTACTGTGTACACTGCAATAAGTAAGACACAAAAGG
Organism: Chrysochloris asiatica; assembly: GCF_000296735.1. Lineage (NCBI taxonomy): Eukaryota > Metazoa > Chordata > Mammalia > Afrosoricida > Chrysochloridae > Chrysochloris > Chrysochloris asiatica. The sequence continues at coordinate 562,611 of NW_006408771.1, read as the reverse complement.
ACCTTCTCTTTGTGAAGCTTACTGGATCTGAAAGCTGAAGATAAAATATTAAGTACATATGTAGAAAAGAGAACCACCCTCTGCTATCCCATCCAGCTCCAAGGAAATTAATGTTCGCTCTGTAGTACTTTCTTCAGAGTATCTTCCTAACCACTCAAAACCATAGGAACAAATAACTTTGAACTTCCGGTAGCTTCTGTGAGTATTAATGCTTTATATCCTAAATTGATGCTTATCATGTCCTCCATCTAAACTCATGAGATTCTTCCTTCTGTTTGCTTCCTCAAGCAATGTCTGCTTACTCTTGCTCTCCCCAAAGGCCTCAAAGCCAAGAGTAGGGCCTTTATAATTGTTTTCCCTTTATACTTTGTGCTTTCAAACCATATTTTGACTACCCTTTGAACTCCTCTATTGTTCACCATTCCCCTCTCTTCTCTACCACTCTTTTCCATTGACATTAGTCTCTGTCCCTCCTTCAAACTGGGCATTGGATATATGGAAATTACCTTTATTTCTAGTCCTATGTCATGGATTGAATTTTGACCCTCTAAAATAAGGAGCTCTGGTTGCGTAGTGGTTACGAGTCAGGCTGCCAACCTCAAAGTCAGCAGTTTGAAACTACCAGAGGTTCTGCGGGAGACAGATGAAGCGTTCTGCTCCCGTAAAGATATACAGTCCCGGAAACCCTGTACAGGGTTGCTATGAGTTAGAGCCGACTCCACAGCACTTAACAACAACAAAATATGTACCAGAGTCCTGGTGTGGCACTGTGGGTTAATACACTGGACTACAAAGTTGGTTTGAGTCCGAAGGTTGGCACTTCAAGCTCACCAGCTGCTCCTTGAAAACCTTATACAGGGTCATTATCAGTCAGAACCAACTTGGTAGCACTTAACAACAACAACAACAAAATATGTATCAAGTTGCATAGGTCATGGTTCCCAATATTGTACAATTATTCTACTTTTTGTGATGTATTGTAAATTCTTAGCCTATGTTTAATGAGATACAATTATTTTTGTGTTAAATACCCACTAGTCAGTTTGAGATAGGATTGGGTTATGTTAAAGAAGATTAAATCTGGTTTGTTATATAATGAGGCAGGGTACATCATCCTTACTCAAGTCACCACCCTTATTCAGGTCACAGCCCAGATTTGATGTAAGGGGGAGTTTCCCTGGGGTATGACCCAGGGAAAAAAGGAGAGAGAAAAGAGCTGAGAATGAGGGCCCTCAGTACCACCAAGAAAGAAGAGCCAGAAACAAAGCCTGTCCGTAGAATCCAGGGTCTTTGCGTTGAGTACCTCCTAGACCCAGGAGAAGATTAATGAAGATCTCCGAGGAACACTAGGTCGACAGAGTTTGAAAGGTGAAAAAGTATCTTTCTCCAGAGCCAAGACAGAGAGAATGGCTTCTCCTAGAGCTTACACCCTGAATTCAGACTTCTAGCTTCTTAAACAGTGAGACAGCAAATTTCTGTTTGTTAAAATCATCTACTTTTAGTTTACATGTTATAGCAGCAGTAGATAACTAAAAGACCCTATCATAATCCTGAATAATATTCATCTAAAGAAAATAGCTATGGTTACATAGTGGGTTAAGTGCTGGATTTTTAACCACCAGGTCGCTAGTTCAAACACACTAGCCACTCCATGGAAGAAAGATGAGGCTGTCTGCATGTGAAAACATTTACAGTTTCAGAAACCTTAAGGAACAGTCTACTTCATCCTACAGGAGCACTATGGATCAGAAGCAACTCAACGGCAGTGAGTTTGGGTTTTGGTAAAACAACATGTAAATATAGTTTTTTACATTAAACCAGTCCAGAACTCTAGGCAAAAAGTGCTTTGACTTTGTCAAGACCCAAAAACTTCAATTCCTCTCTACTGCAGCCACCCATGACCAACAACCTCTTTGCATTTCTATCCATTCACACACTAGCATTTGAATCTGAATTCTAAAACAACTTCCTAATAAAAAATTAAAAAATAAATTCTTTGACTTCTGTCTCCAAATTACTTCAGTTGTCCTCCAGGTTTTATATTTCCTCATCTTCAGCCAGACATCACTGATGACAATTTCTTGGTTTCATTATGTCTCTCTCCTTTTCCCTTAAAACTGTTTGTCATCTGTCAAGCAAGCCTTGGCTTGATACAGTCATTTCATTTCTATGCATCTACATACTTCTGAGGAAAATAAAACAAGGATGCAGATTGGAGCCACTATAATTTCAGCCATTCTCCCAACATCCATCCATCTCTATCACTGTGTTTATCTTCCTACCTTTCTTCCTGCTTACCTGCCTACCTACTTACCTGCCTATATAATCTATCTGTCCTTGCTATACATTAAGCTATTTCTCTTGTTTCCATTCTTTTGTTTGATTCTTTCTCTCTTTTTTGCCTTAAAGTTAAATTTCTAAGATAGGTTGTCCACACTGATACAAGCAAATACATATCTGGAGACAGGTACTCATCTATCTCATCAATTCCCATTTAATTTCCAAATTTCTACAATCTATTTTCAGAACACATCATTTCATAAAATTGCTTTTCCAAGTCACTTATAACCCCATTATTATAGAAAATAATCTTGATACCTCTTCACCATTGAAACATCTTAGCCCCACCTCATATTTGACTTATATGACATTACTTGCCTATTTTTCCTCCATCTCAACCTCTTCTTAAGAGTTCTTTTTCTGATCATTCTTTGCTTGCCTTCCCTGTGTCATTGTTTCCTCAGTTCTGTTCTCAGTCCACTGCTTTTCTGTCTGTATAAATAATCCCTCTTTTATATCCAAAGACCCAACTCTCCCTTAAATGCTTTTAAACCTTGTTCCCAAACCTTCAATTCCATCTCCCTGCTGGGCTTCTCTGCTTGAATGTCTTTTAAGCAACTTCCTTTCCTTTAAAATGTCCTTTCCACAAATCTCTTCCTGTTGCAATATTAGTGGTCAAAAGATGTTATGAGTGCACAGAGAAGAAATTTAGCTTAGAGTACCATCCAAATTAATAGCTCTTGATCCTACCTATATATCTCAACAGAGACCATTTGAAGAGGTTAGAATAAATTATAGAAGTGACTGTCCTTCTTCACAACTTTGTTGAGAATGCTGTCTCTGAAGCTGTTTTTACTGTATGATGTCCCCAGGTGGTAGCCCAGGGGTCCAGAATGATGTGGCGCTTTCCCCATGTGAATACAGCAAATCAATAGGAAAGCAGGCAACATACCTGGCTTGTAGATTCCTATGCCATATAGGTCTCTATGGGTCGGTACCAACACAATGGCACCTAACAACAACAACATGTCATACAGCGTCTGATGGCTTGTTTTCACAGCCCACAAGCACTCTAAGCTTTGCTTTTGAAACTTACAAGTGAGAAGATTTATTTTAATGCCTCTAGCAAGTGATGGAGGCATCTAATCCTTGGGTTTACCTTATTAGTTTGTTTAGCCTGTCAGCATTATTCGATGGTTTAGTGCCATCGTCACAGGCTACAAGATGCAAAATAGGTGAAGCAGCTAATAATTTAAGAAAAGTCTGATTAAGTTCTGAGAGGACTCAATGAGCATTGTACAGGTTAATTGAATTTTTATAGATTAATTCTCCTTTCCAGATTCTAGGAGGTTGTTCTGTTTCTGAGCCCACTGCCAAACCGGTGATGGGAGAAATTAGAAATCTTGAACTAAATAAATTGTGCCTGATTTCATCTTGGGGATCATATTGCACAAAGTAACAAACCCAAGATGAGTACAGGTAGAAATAATAACAGTTCTAAGGTTCTGTGGGTATACCAATAGGAATGCAAGGTAAGCATCTGACCTAATTAGTAAAAAATAATAAGCCAATTTCAGGATTTATTGATATGAAGCCTAGAAGAACATTTTCAGAACTGAAGCCAAACTTCAGGTGGTGTATGCTTTTTGAATTCCCAATAAGTATAGCCCTAGAAGAACAAGATCACATGGGTGTTGAACTGGAGCCACTCTATATTATTATCCATAAATTAGGAAACATATTTGATCAGAAATATGTATTTTTAACAATGAACTATAGAATATTTAGGAGTTGTTGAGATTCCCCACCGCCACGTGGTTACTACCCTTTTTTTCTTTCTCCATTGGAAGTGGACCATGTGTAATTTATTCCCTAGAGAAAGACAGATTTCTGTATGGCAGCCATACCAGAATATGATTAAGAAACATATTCCTTACTCTCTAGTATAACTCTTGGTTATGTGCCAACCAAGTCTCTATACGAACCTGAAGAGTTAATCTTGTACATTTTCTAAATGTCATTAAATCCATACCTTCTTTTAAATTCTTCTGTACCCTGCTAGATCAGTTCCTTATAATTTCTCCATGGGCCATTAATTATTCTCTTATATTCTCTGCTTTCAAAAATGACCCCCTTCAATCTTTGTACCTCACTGCTGTCAGAAAGACCTTTCTGAACTATAAATCTTACCACTCTATGACTTCTCATTTCCTTTGCATGAAGTCCAGGTCCTTGTCACTAGATCCTTTTGACATTTTCTGATTTATGTTTTGTTACTCCCAGCTCACTCTTTGCTTTTTGACATTACCACTTCTTGCACATCGCTTTTCCTCTCCTCTCCTCATAAAATGTCGTTCTATAGTGCCCAATCACCTTCATCTGACTACAGTCTTAGTTGAAGAATTTTCTATTTCTCTTTTCTAAAATTGTTTCCCCTCATCCCTCTTCTATGTTGTTGTTGTTATGTGCCGTGGAATCGGTTCTGACTCCTAGCGACCCTGAACAGGATTTCTGAGGCTGTAAATCTTTACAGGAGCAGAAAGACTCATCTTTCTCCCATGGAGCAGCTGGTAGTTTTGAACTGCTGACCTTGCAGTTCACAGCCTGATTCATAACCACTACGCTACCAGAGCTCTTCTATGTAGACTACATTAAATTCTCCATTCTACATAGCAATAAACCTGATGCATAGCTCTAGTTTTGTACCTACCTTAGTTTATCTTCTACACTAAATTGAAAAAATCATTAGGTCACAGGCTCCTTCATTGTTAAATCCACAGCCCCTGGCATAGGGCTTTTTCATAGCTCATTCTCTAAATGATATTTTAGTGAATGTAGAGCAGATATGATGGCCAAACATATTCCTGGCTCATCACTGAGTAGAGTTCTTGAGCTTAAGGGCTGTGCCTCATGTATCAGAGAACATGGCTATTGTTGGTTCGGGCCACAATCTTGAACAGGACCATAGAGAACCATGATTAGGATCAAATGCTGTGTCTTAGGCCAGAGTCTCCAGTGAAACTGATAGATGAACACATATAGAGATTTATCTCAAGGAAATGACTCACGTGGTTGTTGAATCTGGCAAGTTCCAAGTCTAGTTAACGTGAGGGGATAATCCCAAGATTGGCAGGTCAGATGGCAGGCTTCTGGTTGCAGAGGTTTGATGTATTCAAGGATAGGAGGTAAAGAGCAAACTGCTGACTCAGAGGCTGTGAAGTGTAATAAATCTCAGGATACGCAGCAATATTGCAGGCCACAGGCTCACGTCCAGTGAACCAAAGGTAGGATGAGGACAAGTCAGATGCAGAATTCAGAGCTAGAAAAGAACAAAAGAGCATTGTCAGAATGTCCATCTATACTGAAGCAGGCAATATCCCTGAGGAAACTCCCTTTAGCTGATTAGATGCTCATAGTAAATCTCACCTTGGAGACTTTTGCATTTGATGTTGGGAAATGACTACATCATAACTGCCAAACCACTGAAAATCATGGCTCAGCTAGATTGGAACACACCCTATCACATGATTTTTTTTTTTGTTGTTGTTATTCCTGTTAATACCTTTGGACATCAAAAGATTACTATTCTCTCTAGTCTTCCTATGGCATATATATTTCCCCAGGTGTTCACTATTTATTTTCCAAATATTCCTTGAGTATAGTTGGAATGTAATACCTATGACACTGTTTCAACAGGAGGCAACTTGAGTTACCCCTTGATTGTCTCCTGTGGGAGCTAGAGGAGTGAGATATGGACTTTCTCATTAAATAAGAACTTTGACTTGAAAGGGGAGTTTCTTTGAAAGGATTTAGTGAGATCAAACTCTAACCCACATCTCTGAGGGTTATCATGACAATACCTGCCTCTCAAATTTTCCATTCATTTTCACTCTCTATCTCTGGCTCAGATTCTGCCAATTCATTTTCTCATGGGCAATGTTGGGCAGCAGTGACTCTCCTTCCTCTGGGAAAGGCTGTTACAATCCTCCGCTTAAGGTCAAATCAATCCAGCTCTGTTCACTTATGAAACATAATACCAGACTTCTTTTTCCCCCTCTGTCATTTAGCTGAAAAGTATCTGTAAGGAATGTCTGAAGGACAAAGGGCAATTCTGATGTGTTGATCTCATTCTTTTAGTCCTTTCTTTGAAGAGTTTGGATCCTCTTTCTCTTGACAGGAAATATAAGCTGTCTTCTCCAAGAAAAGTGAGGTATCATAATGAGAAAGCTGTCTATAAAACCTTCTATAAATTGTGATTTGAAATTCCTTAGGACCAAATCATTTTTTGATTCAAGTCCTATGCAAATCATACCCATGTTTTCTGATTGCATAGAAAAGAATAGAACTAACATTAATTGAAGATTGATTTGGTACAAAGCATAATGCTAAATGAATTAAAAACATAGCTATCATTTCAATTTTCACAATCATAATAATAATTTTGATAACATTTATTGAGCTCTAATTAGATGTCAGATCCACTGTTAATAGCTTTACTTGAACTATCTAATTTCAGACAAACAAACCACACATGACATATCCTTGCTTTGAAGATAAGAATAAGACAAAGATAAATTAACCAAATAGTCACTGGGTATACATTTATAGAGCATATCTGAGAATTGTTTCCAGAACCAAATGAATTGATGCCCAATCTTACTGACATTATACTATATCAGGTTTTGACCATAAAATGTGGGAATTATTATTATTCTCATTCTGCAGTCTAAGAACATGGTTAAAAAATAAAAAAAAATCAGATATGAAAATTAACCTTGTCTAGATATTCAGCTTAAGCTCTTTGACCTACACCATGGTGTTATAGAGAACAGGGGTCCTGACCCTAGATGGTGTCATGTAGGGTAAAATTTGATGATGAAATATGTGATAGGAAAACACCACATAGTGCAATCACATGGACATCCTGGAACAACATCTCCAGTTTCCTCCACCCTCAAATTACCTCCTTTGGCCACAGTTCCAGAGAAGGCAAAGAAACCTTGCAAAGTCATCACAAAAGAGTGTCTTGATACTCTGAATTTGGTTTAGTGACTGAAAAGAAAGCAGATTTCAATGTTGCTTCTACTGTGATGTTTTAATGGACTTTAAGGGATTTAATTTCAAGACTCTCCCTTATGAGACAAGCTATCACCTCCTGGAGAAGTAAACTGTCAGAAAAATAGTTTGTCCCAAGTGAGCAAATATAACTTGTGTGTGAATGTATAAACCAAAGGACAACAAAGTGTACCCTCTAGAAAGAGGGAGACCTTTGTTCTATCTAGTGATTCTTTTTCTGTTAAAAAGATGTCACTATGGTGCAAAATCAATAAATATCGGTGGTGGTTATAAAGATTAAAGGTTGAGCAAAACAAAATTAGGATTATGCTTTAAATTAGAATTGGTCATAGCTTTAGGCCATAGAGAAGACACATAAGCATGGCAGATAGAGATTTTTTAAGGTAACTCTTCTGCTTGTAAGTAATCTTGGCAGTGCAACACTCAAAAAAGAGTAGCAGAGTGGTATATTTCTTTGAATACCAGTTTTATATGAAATATTTATGAAGAAACTATGGAGTACAATGCTCAGTGAAATCACCATCTTTGTAGAGCAGTTCAAATTGTCTCTAGTGTGGCATGACAAGATGACTAGGACATAGTTTAAAAAACCAGTTGCCATAAAGTCCAAATTCCAAATTATGGTGATCCCCAGTGTGTTAAGAGTAATTGTTATGAGTATTTATTCTTTATTGTGCTATGAATATGTTTATATATTGCACATTGTTGTTGTGAAGTGTCATCGAGTCAGTTCTGTCTCATAGCAACCCTGTATATACATAGAGAGAGAAAGAGAGAGAGAGAGAGAGAGATTCCTGATGTGAAGCTGTGGGATTAATACTGTACTATGAACCACAAGGTCAGCAGTTCAAACCCACCAACTGCTTCTCAAAAACCCTATAGAGGGTCACTATGAGGCAGAACCAACTTGATACACTTAACAACAACAACAATATGCAATATACAAACATATTAATAACACAATAAAAATAAACACTCATAACAATTACAGTCCTTATTTCTGTAACAGGTCATGTGTTCATAGCTGATATTTATAACTGTCTTCATCTAATATAATTCCATATTCCCTTTGTCTTGTGTGAAGCTCTAAAGTATCATTTCTGAAGGAGTCAGGATCATTAGTTGTTGTTGTTGTTAAGTGCCATCGAGTCAGTTCCAACCCATAGCGACCCTGTATAGGGTTTCTGAGGAGCAGCTGGTGAGCTTGAACCCTGACCTTGCAGTTCAAATGGCTTTGCAGTCTGGTGCATTAACCCACAGGATCATTAGTAGTCCTGACTGAACTGGGTTGTTGTATTTTTCTATCATGAGCCCTAGTGGAACTGTGGTTAAGAATTCAACTGCCTCTGTGAGAGATAAACGTGGTGGTTGACTTTTGTAAAGATGGTTGTTGTTGTTAAGTGCCATTGAGTCAGTTCTGGCCCATAGCGACCATGTATATAGTTTCCAAGGAGCAACTGGTGAGCTTGAACTGCCAAACTTGTTGTTCAAACTGACTTTGCAGTCCGGCACATTAAAGCACAGCGCCAAACCAGTAGTTACAAACATGTAAATCCGAAGGGACAGTTCTACTCTGTTCTATGGGGTCTCTAGGAGTTGGAATCAACTCTGTGGCAGTGGGTTATTTTTTTCTGTTGACTTTAATAATGTGGCATGATAGTACTAAGAGATATCCTATATTCTAGACATACCCTTCCATTCCTTTATTGTGTAATAGCAATCCAGTTTCTCCTCGGGAATCAAGATTCATCATTCTAGTCAGTGCAGTTACTCTCTTCTTTGCCTATTGATTAGAGGCATGAAGAACCTCAAGTGGCTAGTTGCTGGCCTTAACTTTCAATTCAATGGAATCATTGATGTATCTCAGAGTGGAAACATTTCTTCTCTTAAACCTAAGATCTCTATACCATCAAAACATAATAGTACAGAAAAAGAAGACAAACATTTTGCTAGTGAATCACTACGGGCAATTGTGAGTGGTGCCACTTCCAGCACTGATTCCTGGAACCAAGATTCCAGGCTACAGAAGAGGCTGCATCATTTATTACAAAGATGCAAATGTTCATCTCCTTCTATAGAACATCTCCAAGCCCTCCAAGGAATTGCCATAGAGCTGACCCTGGAACTCAATATTTAAAATGTTGTTGTTGTTAAGTGCCATCGAGTTGGTTCTGACCCATAGCGACCCTGTATAGGGTTTCCAAGAAGCAGCTGGTGGGCTTGAACTGCCAACCTTGAAGTTCAAATGACTTTGCAGTCTGGCACATAATCTCACAGCACCACACCAGGACCCTCAATATTACAAACAAAATCATATTGTTCTATTGTTAACTGCTCCATGATGATGGGAATATAAGAACAGTGAATCTCTTAGTATGGACCCATTGTCTACTTCATCTGCCATGAAGTGAATTTCTAGATCAGAGGCATGCTGTGTAGAATATGATAATGAACAAAGAATTTGGTAAGTCCATGGATTTTAGGTTTTAGAAGCATTGCATTCAGGGCCTGCTCAAGCCTAATGTCATATATATTACTTACAATTGTCAATGGACTGATGATGTGTATGCCCAACTCTACGGCTTTGGGGGTCAGACAACACAAATTAATGAGGGACAGCTTGGGTTGCATGGTCATTTGGTATCCCATGGTTAAGTGGTCAGTTTTTAACAAGGCCCAGTAGCAAACCCAAACTGTCTCTCAAAAGAGGCATACTTTATGCAGAGGATGGTAGAGCTTTGCACAAAAATCCTAAAGGTCTGCACTGTGATTCATCTATAGAAGTTGGCTAAGGACTCAAAACAGAATTACTCCATTCCACTAACTCTTGAAATACGACAGGACCTGCTAAATCATATGGCCCAAGTGGCAGAGCAGCTTGCATGGCAGCCTGGACCAGTTTAAAATCTTATCCTATTCTGCACCCTACAAAAAACTCTCAGCTTTCGGGATCCCTCAGTAAATTGGCAGAGAAGCACACCCAAATGAAGAATGTGTTACCTCCCAAATCCAAAAAGACCCAGTACGCATTGTGTCTCTCTATTTTTGGTTGAGGACAGACCAGATTTCCCAACTCAGTCTCATCTTAGAAGGAATACCTCCACATGCCCACACAACTGCACCCCTAGAAATTTCACTGAGGTGGAAGGACCCTGAAATTTTATCTAGTTTATTTCTTACCTCCTGGCATGCAAATGTCTTTCCAATAAATCTAGAGTGGTGTCTACTTCTTGCTCACTAGGTCCAATCAGCATGATGTCATTAAAATAATGGACTAATCTGATGTCTTGTGGAAGGTAAAAGCAATCAAGATCCCTGCAGACTAAATTATAAATTAAGACTGGAGAGCTGCTATAACCTTGATGTATGTCAATGAAGGTGGCAGCTTCATCATGAAAACTGCTTCAAGTGGTCTCTAGTAACATTTATTGAGAATAAAAGCATCTACCAAATGAATCACTGCATACTAGGAAATATACTTATTTGCTTAAGCAATAAAACCACATTTGGAATGGAAACTGCTATTGCCATCACCACCTGGTTAAATTTAAGGTAATAACCAGTATTTATCCAAGATCTGATCCACCTGTTTTCTACAGAGTAAAAATAGGCAAATTGGGGGGAACAAACAAGATGGCGGATCGGGTGGACGTATAGCAGAGAGCTCTGCCAACAACAACACAGAATACCCAAACAAGCAGGCTCAGGGGATGGTCCCAGAACTCTGAACCACATATAAAGGAATA
>NW_006408771.1:541044-541562 GCF_000296735.1 Chrysochloris asiatica | reverse complement strand
CATATCCCAGTAACCAGCATAGAAGCCTCCCTCCCTCCCCCTTTACTATGGGTTCTTTTTCTTAGTCTTTTACAATAGTGGTCCTATGCAATATTCATCCTTTTGTGACTGGCTAATTTCACTCAACATAATGTCCTCGAGGTTCATCCATGTCAGGCAGTGGCTTGCAGCTTCCTTGTTATTCTTCAAGGTAGCATAATATTCTATTATGTGTATGTTGTTGTTGTTGTTGTTGTTGAGTGCCGTCGAGTCGGTTCCGACCCATAGCGACCCTGTACAGGGTTTATGTGTATGTTTATTTATCCATTCTTCAGTAGATGGGCACTCAGCCTGTCTCTATCTTTTTGCTATTGTAAATAGTGCTGGTATGAACATTGGTGTGCATAATCTACTCATGTTATGGCTTGTATTTCTTGTGGGTAAATACCAAGTAGAAGAATTCCTGAATCAAAAGGTATTTCTATTTCCAACCTTCTAAGAAAGTGCCATATTGCTTTCCAGAGAGGTTGGACCATTTT
>NW_006408771.1:532486-539366 GCF_000296735.1 Chrysochloris asiatica | reverse complement strand
ATGATCATGTGGTTCTTTTCTTTTTTCTTATTTATATGGTGGATTATGTTTGTCCTTTTTCTAATGTTGAACCATCCTTGCATTCCTGATATTAATCCCATTTGATCGTGATATATTATCTTTTTGATGTGCTGCTGAATTCTGTTGGCTAGGATTTTCTTGAGAATTTTTGCATCTATGTTTATGAGGGATATTGGTCTATAATTTTCTTTCTTAGTGATGTCTTTCCCTGGTTTTGGTATAAGGGTTAAGCTTGCTTCATAAAATATATTAGTAAGTTTTCCATCCTCTATATTCTGGAATAATTTGAGTAGAATTGGTGACAGCTCTTCCCTGAATGTTTTGTAGAATTCAGCAGTGAAGCTCTCTGGGCCTGGACTTCTTTTGGTTGGGAGTTTTTTGATGACCTGATCAATTTCTTCTTTTGTTATGGGTCTGTTCAAGTTTTCTATTTCATTCTGTGTAAGTTTTGGTGGTCGTGTTTTCCTAAAAATGCATGCATCTCTTCTAAATTTTCGAATATGTTGGAGTACAACTCTTCATAGTAATCTATTATTATCCTTTTGATTTCCTTTGGTTCCATTGTGACATTTCCCATGTGGTTTCTAATGCATCTTATTTGTGTCTTCTCCTCTTTCCTTTTGTTAGGTTTGCCAAAGGTCTGTCAATTTTGTTAATCCTTTCAAAGAACCAGCTTCTTGTCCTGTTGATTGTTTCTATAGTTTTTCCATTTTCTATCTCATATGTTTCTGCTCTAATCTTTATTATTATTTTTTTTCTTTTGGTGGCTTTAGTTTCCCTCTCTTGGTCTGTTTCTAATTGTTGTAGATGCTGTGTTAATGTGTTAATTTTGGTTCTTTCCTCTTTTTGGATGTGTGCATTTATTGTAAATAATTGTCTTCTCAACACTGCTTTCACTGTGTCCCAAAGATTTTGGTTTGTTGCATTTTCATTCTCATTTGTTTCTAGGAACTTTGTGAGTTCATGTTTTATGACTTCTACTACCCAGTGGCTTTCAGCAGGGTGTTATTCAGTTTCTGTGTATTTGACTTTATTTCCATGGTCTTCCTATTGTTGATTTCTAATTTGATAGCATCATGGTCTGAGAGGATGTTTTGTAGTCTTTTGATATTTATAAATTTATAGAGATTGGTTTTGTGGCCTAAGACACGGTCTGTTCTGGAGAATGTTCCAGAATGGCACTGGAAAAGAATGTGTGTTGTGCAGTTGTTGGGTTGAATGCTCTGTACACATCTATGAGGTCCAGTTGGTTGATTGTGTTGTTTAGTTCTTCTGTGTCTTTGCCAAGTTTCTTTTCAGTTGTTCTTTCTATTTTTGAAAGTGGTGTATTAAAATCACTGACTATTATTACAGATTCCTCAATTTCTTTCTTCAAATCTATTAGAGTTTGCTTTGTATATTTTGGAGCTCTTTCATTGGGAGTATAGATACTTATTATGGTTATTCCATCTTGTTCAATGTCCTTTTATTCATGAGATAATGTCCATCTTTATCTATTATGCTGGGTTTTGCCTTAAAGTTTATTTTATCAGAGATTAGTACTGCCATTCCTGTTCGTTTTTTATTGCAATTAGCTTGGTATATATATATTTTTTCCATCTTTTGACTTTTAATCTGTTTTTGTCTCTGTGTGTAGGATGTTCCTCTTGCAGACAGCATATTGAAGGATTTTGTTTTCTTATCCCCTTTAATTTTTGAAAAAGATGTGAAGACAATGAGTTGAAACTGACTCCATAGAATTTAACAATAACTGTAGTCTGGGAACAAGTTCTTTATCTAATAAATGATTGATGCTGGTGACTCTATAGGATAATCACTAGACTGCTATCCACAGAGCACTGGTGGGTCATTTTAGGATATGCAGTGAAGTGCTAATCACCAGGTTGGCAGTTCAAGCCCTCCCCCTAGCCATTCCAAAAGAGAAAGGTAAGGTTTTCAGCTCCAGTAATAATGCACAGTCTTAGAAACACTATACAGGTTTGTTATGAATCAGAACTGACTTGACGGCACTTAAAACAACTCATTGCGACACTGTATAGGGTTTCCAAGGCTGTAAATCTTTATGGGAGCAGAAAGTCTCATCATTCTCTTGCAGAGCAGCTGGCAACTTTTGACCTCACAATTAGCAGCCCAACTTGTAATCTACTATGTTACCAAAGCCTAAATATATAATTAAATCTATATATCAGGAGAAAGATGAGACTTTCTGTTTCAGCAAAGATTTACAGCCTGGGAAACCCTATGAGTTAGCACTGACTTGATAGCACTAAACAACAACTACCACAAAGCTGTAAAATATTTTTAATGGTTGAATGACATCATTAAATAAACAAAAGATTTAGGACAAATTTATCTTATAGAAATTGTAATTGCTATTGGAGTTCAGAATATAAAGGTAGACATAGGAAGAGAGACAGCCAGCAAGGACAGGATTCACCTATAACTTCAGAAAAGTAATTTAGTGCAGTCATTCATCCTATATGTTTTCCTGGTTCTGCAGTTAGTGAGGCTAAAAGAACAAGCTCCAATGCCTTTCTATTTGTCTCAAATGTGCCTTTTGAACATATGTGATTTTTCTTTGCATATTCCAGGGTCAATGCAAGAGCAGGGGTCTAGTCTTAAATGACTGTAGCATGATACATCAATTGTTTATGTAATTGGATACTAGGAAAAAACTAAAGTGTCTAAGGGACACATGAGATACCCTTTATCAGAGAAAGAAATCAGGATCCATTTATAGGCTGTTGTAGTATGTTTACCCCTCAATAAAGCAAAGTACAAGATGAGATGATCACAGAGTCAAAATGGGGCATATAGGAACATGTCCCCCTAGTTCTGGAACAAATGTCAAAGTTGGCCAGTAGAGCATGAAGACTACAGCAAGACTTTAGTCTATTTTTCTCAAAAAAAAAAAAAAAAAAAAAAATTATCCTAGACTTGATACCAAAAGTCAGTGACTCTAAGAGGATTTTTTCCATTACTGTTCCAAATTGTGTCTAACCAGACCCATATACATTCTGCCTAAAAAGATTTTTAGAGAAGTCCAACACAATGAGAATTTCTTTTCCAATAGCAGAGTTTGTTTTCTACTCTGACACTCATATGATTATATGATATAATTCCCTATGCCAGGAATGACAAATTCAAGAGGAATGGCATCACATTCATCATCTTAAAGACCATTAAACAGTTATAATGCTATCTCTAATAGGATAATATCCATATACCTATAATGAAGACCAGGTAATACCACTTTTATTCAAATTTATGTGTCAACTGCCGAGGTCAATGATGATGAAATTGAAGAATTCTATCAGCTTCTTCAGTCTGAAATTGATCAAATATGCAGTTGAGATATATTGATAGTTATTGGTAATTGGAATGCAAAAGTTGGAAACAAAGAGGAAGGTTCAGTAGTTGGAAAATAAGGCATTGGTGATTGAAACAGTGCTAGAGATGATATAGACTTTTGCAAGACCAATAACTTATTCACTGTAAATGCCTTTTTTTAAACAATGTGAAAGATGACAATACACATGTACCCCACCAGATAGATATAATACACAGAAATCAAATTAACTACATCTGTGGGTAGAGACAGTGTAAAAGCTCCTTATCATCAGCCAAAACAAGGCCACAGACAGACTGTGGACCAGACCATCAATTGCTTATATGCAAGTTCAGGCAGAGGCTGAAGAAAATTAAAACAAGTCCAGTAGAGTCAAAATATGACCTTAAAAATATATCACTTAATTTACAGATCATCTCAAGAGCAGATCTGATGTTAATGACTGAAGGTCAGAGAATTGTGTGATGATATAAAGAACATAAAACTGGAAGAAAGCAAAGTCATTAAGAAAACCAGAAAGGAGAGAAAAACCACAATGGATGTCAGAAGAAATTCTGAAACTTGCTCTCCAGCATAGATATGCTAAAGCAAATGGAAGGAATGAGGTGGTAAAAGAGCCCAACAGAAAACCTCAAAATGCAGCACAAGAAGACAAAGTCAAATATAATGAAATGTGCAAAGCCCAAAATTGAAGAACATGCTCAGCTTTTCTCAGGATGAAAGAGCTGAAGAAAAAATTCAAACATCAACTTGTAATATCTAAGGATTCTATGTGCAGAATTTTGAATGATTCAGGAAACATCAAAAGAAGATGGAAGTAATACCCATAGTCATTTCAAGAGGTAGTATATGTTCAAGAGCCAATGGTGCTGAAGGAAGAAATCCAAGTTGCACTGAAGGCATTGGCAAAGAACAAGACTCCGGGAATTCATGGAATACATATTGAAATATTTCAACAAACTGATGTAGCACTGGAGTCACTTACTCATCTATGCCACTAAAATTGAAAGTTGCTTGGCCAACTAATTGGAAGAGGTCCATATTTGTACCAATTCCAAAGAGAGGTGAGCCAACAAAATGTGGAAATAATCAAACAGTATCATTAATATTATATGAAGTAAAATTTTGCTAAAGAAAATTCAAAAATGGCTGTTTCAGTACATTGACAGGGAATTTCCATAGGTTCAAGCTGGATTCAGAGCAGGACATGGAACAAGGGATATCATTGCTGAGATCGGATGGCTCTTGGCTGAAAGCAGAGAATACCAGAAAGATGTTAACCTGTTCTTTATTAATTATGCAAACACTTTTGACTGTGTGGATCATGACAAATTATGGATAACATTGTGAAAAGTGCATATTCCAGAACATTAATTGTGCTCATGAGGTGCCTGTATATAGACAAAGAGGTAGTCATTCAAATAGAACAAGGGGACACTGTATGTTTTAAAATCAGGAAAGGTATAGGCAATGGTTGTATTCTTCCATCATACTTTTTCAATTAGTATGCTGAGTAAATAATTTGAGAAACTGGATTATATGAAGTAGAATGTGACATCAGGATTGGAGGAAGACTCATTAAAAACCTACAATATGCAAATGATACAACCTTGCTTGCTGAAAGCAAAGAGGACATAAAATACTTGCTGATGAAGACTAAAGTCTACAGCCTTCAGTATGAATTGCACCTAAATGTAAAGAAAGCAAAAATCCTCAACACTGGACCAATAAATAACATGATAACTGGAGAAAATATTACAGTTGTCAACGGCTTCATTTTGATTGGACCCATTGTCAACACTCACTACAGCAGCAGTCAAGAAATCAAAAGATGTTTTGAATTTGACAAATCAGCTGTACCAGATCTCGTAAAAGTGTTCAAGAGCAAGTTTGTCAGTATCAGGGCTAACGTGTGCCTGACTGAAACTGTGGTGTTTTCTATAACCTCATATGCATGTGAACTTTGGACAGTGAATAAGAAAGACCTTAGAAGAACTGATGCATTTGAGTTATGGTGTTAGAGATAAATATTAAAAGTATCATGGAATGCTAAAAGAACAAAAAAATCTGTGTTGGAAGAAGTACAACCACAATGCTCCTTAGAAGACAGGATAACAAGACTTCATCTATTATACTTTGGACATATTAGCATGTACCAGTCCCTGTAGAAAGACATCATGCTTGGTAAAGTGGAGGGTGAGTGATACAGGAAGACTTCTAATGAGATGGATTGGCACAGTGACAGCAGCAATGGGCTCAAGAATAACAATGATCATGAGATTGGTCCAGGACTGGGCAGTGTTTTGATCTATTGTGCATAGATTCGCTATGAGTCAGAACCGACGTGATGGTACTTTACAAAACAACAGTAACATCTCATTTCCAAAACTACATAGAAGGGGTAATAGTTTTACCTACTTCACAGAACCATTATGGGGAACCAGTGAGCTCATTGAGTTTAGCATAGCTCTTGGCACATTTACTATGTTAAGTTAACATAGTAAATGTTCAGTTAATCTTGTTGTTGCTGTTGTTAAGTGCATTTGAGTCAGTTCCAACTCATAGCAACCCTGTATAGGGTTTCCAAGAAGCAGCTGGTGGGTTTGAACTTCCAACCTTGTGGTTTGCAGTCCAGTGCTGATCTCACAGTG
Organism: Chrysochloris asiatica; assembly: GCF_000296735.1. Taxonomy (NCBI): domain Eukaryota; kingdom Metazoa; phylum Chordata; class Mammalia; order Afrosoricida; family Chrysochloridae; genus Chrysochloris; species Chrysochloris asiatica. The sequence continues at coordinate 533,345 of NW_006408771.1, read as the reverse complement.
CCACACCAGGAGTCTTAGCTATTAAAAAATATATATGTTTGCTAACAAGTGTGCCATAAAGTATATACATATCATACTTAAATCTATACAAATAACTAGAGTGACGTGTCTGAAGAAAGCTCTGAACTCATAGAATGAAGGGGTCAGTGCAAAATTATTAGTTTCTCAGCTCAGACTGTCTTACAGATATATATGAAACCTGTCAAGTCTCAACCTCATCTACATAATGCAGAAAGAAGATGAGAACCTAAAGTGCATCTGTTAAAATGCTTGAGGATAGTTTATAGTAAATTAATCAAAGTCATTGAAGTAATTCTTTCTCTAGACACCCATGTTTTGGTCCTTTAGTTCCTTGAGTGAGGTAAAAAAAAAAATGTGGCTAATGCTGTAATATAATTAATTGCTCTGTGCACAAACACTAATTACAAAGAGATAAAGTTTAATACTAGCTGCACATGGGATGTTAAACAGCCAGCTAGGTTTTGAAAAACAAAAAACAATAAGAGAGGAATTAATTTATTGGAAAAGAGGATGAAGGGAAAAAGAATGATTGGATTCAAACTAGGAAAATCCATCAGGATCAAATATCCCCTTACTTTTGTATCCTTTTGATGAAAATTCTGTAAGACTCATACATCTCCTATTTCTAGGGCTATTAGAACTGTGACAACCAACCAACCAAATGATTTGTACTGTAAATGAAGGTCAAAAAATAAGATTTGAACTGGATAGGAGATACCTGCTTTCTCTAAACCCTTACCTAAATCTTTGGACTTCAGGCCTCACCTTGGACTGACCTTCAAATACAGACCTCTTAAAATTAGTTTTAAAATTATTCCTGGAGGAACAAACAAGATGG
>NW_006408771.1:528350-530116 GCF_000296735.1 Chrysochloris asiatica | reverse complement strand
CTAGATTCATCAACTAAGAAGAGAAGAACTAAGAGCTGGTGGCCAGGAGCAGACTTGCAGAATGTGCCCTTTGGAGATGTAATTTATTATATATGTCTGAGTGGGGTTTTTTGTTTGTGTGTTTTTTTAAAAAAAAGCTAAAGTGGATAAAGAGAAATACTTTTAACTGATGGTATATGGAGGGGATTATAAAGATCATACCCAAGAAAACCCTCTGCAGTGCAGTTCTTTTCTGCTATACATGAAGTCACATTAGTCAAAATTGACTGGACAGCATTTTTTTAATTTTTTTTTTTTGAACTCCAAACAGGTGCCTAGCATAATTTCTGATGCAAGAAGTACTCAATAAATACTTGAATGCATACATAAGTAAATGAAACTGTGAGATGCATCAGGCTACACTAGCCTCACTGTAGATGAAAGCAGAATATACTTACTGTATTCTGTGAAGGGTCAGAAGGTAGATTTCACATAAGAATGAGAACCTACACATGAGTAAACTTCATGAGTAAATAAAATAGGAATTTCACCAGAAGGACAGCTGACCACATATACATTTCTAACCAAAGGGTATTTCTATTGACTCAAATTTTACATTTTGATTAAAACATTGTTTGGTTTTAATCCACCATTGGGAAATAATGTACGATTGTGTTGTCAAGTATAAACACCTCCATGGGAAAAGAGTTATAAGATTTGCTCTGTCTGCCAAGGGGCTTAAGGCTGTTTATGCAAATGAGGTAACTCCTACATCCCCTTTGCTTGAGGAAGGGCACTGTGAGATGTCTACAAAGTGAGTTTAATGGGTGTGCTTGTCGTGAGCAATGAGTGGGAGCTTATAGCATCTATAGGATACCATGAGAAAACTGAGATCCTGAACAGAGGAGTCTGACTCTCTTGTTATTGAGTTAATTATGACTCATGGAGACCCCCTGTTACAGAATAGAGCTTATCTATAGTTTTCTAAGTTATAAACTTCATGAAAGCAAATTACTACACTTTCTTCACAATACTGCTGAGTGGGTTCAAACTGTCAAAATATTTTGATTAGTAGTTAAATGTAAACTTTTTGTGCATTCCATGGGCTTGAAGATGGAAGAAAAATAATTAATTCTAAGTGAAGGAGTTTTCTGAATTTTTAATTCTTAAGAGGCAATCTAGAGACTCTAAATTATAGTTTGTCTGCATCTTGTAGTCTCTTTCACATTCTGACTACTAGTGAGAGATGTTTATAGAAAACAGTGATAAAGAAGTCCTCAGAAATAGTTATTAAGTGAACTGTGTCCCTGAAAAGACATGTTCAAATCTTAACTGCTGGTATCAAAGAATGTTACCTTATTTGGAAATATGGTCTCAGAAGATGGTACCAGTTAAGATGAAGTCATATTTGAGCAGGGTGAGTCCTAGTCAGATCTTTTACAAGGCTTGGTCCTAACCCAGTCCTTATAAAGGAGTCCTACCGTGGTGCTGTAGGATTAGCATTGGAGTGCTAACCACAAGGTTGCCAGTTTAAACCAACCAGATGCTTCTTAGAAACACTATACAGGTTGCTATGAATCAGAATTGACTCAATGGCACTTAACAACAACAATATCCCAATAAAAAAAGTAGAAGAGACACAGAGGGGAAAGACATGCATGTGATGCTTCATCTACAAGCTAAGAAAAGCCCAGGGGGGGTCTGGGACTGTCGGGGTCTGCCCTCGACATAGTTGTCACGAGTGTTTGGTTCACGAGGAGGGGAGATCCAGCGGCGATAGGGATAGC
>NW_006408771.1:521685-527541 GCF_000296735.1 Chrysochloris asiatica | reverse complement strand
AGGGCCTTGAACCTCTGACCAGTCTTACACGGTCTGCAACATGGGACTACTAGAAGCTAAAAGAGAACAGGAAGAATGCTTCCCTAGAGATGAAAGAAGAGGAGAGAAAGAATGGCCTTGCTAATGCCCTGAATTTGTACTCCTACCCTCCCAAACTGTAAAATAGTAAATTTCTGTGCTTAAAAGATGTCAAATATTTGTGATATTTTATTGCAGCATACCTAAGAAACTGAGAGCAAAATCATCAAGATTATTTCCTTCATAGATAGTTTGGACTGTTGTTGTTGTTAGGTGCCATTGAGTCGGTACCTAGTCATAGTGACACTGTGCACAACAGAACGAAATATTGCCTGGTCCTGGGCCAACCTCACAGTTGTTGCTAAACCGGAGCCCATTGCTGCCACAACTGTGTCAATCCATCTCATCTGGGGTCTTCCTTTTTTTCTCTAACCCTCCACTTTACCAAACATGATATCATTCCCCAGGGACGGGTCTCTCTGATAATTTGTCTGAAGTAGGAGAGACGAAGTCAAGGCATCCTGGCTTCCAAGGAGAACTCTGGCTCCCAACACAGATATTTGTTCTTTTTGCTGTCCACTGTGCTTTTAATAATCTTCTCTAACATCATAACTCAAATGCATCAATTCTTCTAAGGTCTTTCTTATTCATTGCCCAACTTTCATATGAGGCTACTGAAAATACTATGGCTTGCATCAGATGCACCTCAGTACTCAAACTGACATTGAATACTGCAGTCTATAATCACAGAAAAAGGAGAGGAGGGAGAGAAGGAAAAATAATAATAAATCTGTAGCCTAATATGAGTATAACTTTAAGGTCCTCTCTTCAGCTTCTTGCTTTCAAAGCTGCCTGAGAGATTTCAGGATGCCAGTGTTGATTGTTATGCTATACCTCAGGCTTTACTTTAATTTTTGGCCTGTTTTGTTTTTAAATTCTCTTTCCCTCTCTACAGCCCTGTCCTGCCCTTTCCCGGTTTAAAAAAATTAAAGACAGACAAGCAAAAAGCCATCAGGGCCTGCTCTTGGGCTGAGTATCTGTGCGCATGCGTGGCAGAAGAACCCACCAGCGATGAGGATGGGGGATGGTCACTCGCTCAGGCTCCCCCTCTAGTCACCAGAACAGAGGTGGGCAAACAGTGGGCACACTAATGACCAGACACCAAAAAAAAAAAGAAAAAAGAGAAGAAAATCAGAACAAAGCAAAATAGACAAAGTCCACCTTTGCTCCAAGGTTCCCGTGGTGTTTTTCTGTGATGTTTCTGCTCCCCCGTTTGTCTTATCATTTGGTTTCGCCCAATATGTCGGCTCCGTGCCTCTGAGCCCAGCCCGGCAGATTCAAAAGTATGTGATTTTTACTTCAGCTTCAAGTTCCACAATCTGTAGGCCTTCACATCTTCAAAATATTCCTATCTCTGTGGTTCCAAGTTTTGGAGCTCTGCCCTGGATCTGCTTTACCTGGTATTCTGTGGTATTTCTGATGGCAAACTTCACTGCACCTCCACCTTAGCCGCCATCAAGCCCCACCTCCTGATAATACATCTTGATTGCATGTTTGATCAATTTCAGATTGAAGAAGTTGCTAGAATTCTTCTATTTCATTCTCACTGGCTTTAGTGGTTGGTGCATAAATTTGAATAATAGTGGTATTAACTGGTCTTTCCTCTAGGCACATGGATATTATCCTTTCACAGACAGCATTGTACCTCATGACTGATCTGGATATGTTCTTTTGGACAGTGAATGCAACACCATTTCTCTTCAATTTGTCATACCTGGCATAGGAAACCATGTGGTTGTCAGATTCAAAATGGCCAATACCAGTCCATTTTAGCTCACTAATGTCTAAGATATTGATGTTTATGCGTTCAATTTCATTTTTTACAATTTCTAATTTTCCTAGATTCATACTTCATACATTGCATATTCCGATTATTAATGTATGTTTACAGCTGTTTCTCTTCATTTTGAGTTGTGCCCCATCAGCAAATGAAGGTGTCACGGGCTTTACTGCCACAGGCTTTACTCTGTTCACATCACTGTCAACTCTACTTTGAGGAGGCTGCTCTTCCCCAGTCATGTTTTGAGTGCCTTCCAATCTGAGGGGTTCCTTTTCTGGCACTATATCTGACAGTGTTTCTTTGCTATTCATAAGGTTTTCAGTGACTTAATATTCAGAAGTAGTTCATCATGCCAACTCTACTATTCATAAGGTTTTCAATGACTAAATATTCGGAAGTAGTCCGTCACTCCTTCTTCATCTGGAAACTCATATGAAACCTGTCTGCCATGTGTGACCCTGCTGATATTTAAAATACTGGTGGCATAGCTTCCAGAATCACAGCAACTCACAAGCCACCACATTATGACAAACTGACAGATGAATGGTGGCAACAATAACATTCCCTATATAGAGTCCTAAGGAGCTCAGGTAGCGTAGTGGTTACGAATCGGGCTGCGAACCTTAAGTCAGCGGTTCGAAACTGCCAGCCGCTCTGCGGGAGAAAGATGAGGCTTTCTACTCCCGTAAAGATTTACACCCTCGGAAACCCTGTACAGGGTCGCTATGGGTCGGAACAAACTTGACGGTACTTAACAACAACAACAACATATAGAGTCCTGTTCTGGCACTCTAGGATAAGCACTGGACTCCTAACCACAAGGTTAGTGGTTCATATCTACCAGCTGCTCCTCCGAAACCATATACAGGGTCATTATAAGTCAGAATATACTCAGTGACACTTAACATTCCCCACACGGAAAACAAGATGTCCTGAGTGTGGACGGGGCAGTATTTCCTTAGCATCCTTGGGAAGAGGATGAAGCTGTGAATAATCTCTTTTTAAATCATAATCCGTAGCACTTATGGTAGAAATTCAAGGATGGTTTAAATGTTGAAAAAAACATGTAACATAATTTAACAAAAATCAAAAGAAAAGGCTAAACTACTATAAAATATTATAATTTATAGATCTTAAAGAAAAATTTTCAAGGAAATCAATAGACTATTAGAAATAGCAAACTAACCAAGGTTGTTGGATAAAATATCAACATATACAAATCCACAATATCTCTTTGTCCTGCATAAACTGATTGTTGCAGATAAGTGCTGTCGAGTCAATTTCTACTCAGAGTGACCCCAAATGAGAGTAGAACTGCTCCATGGAGCTTCCTTGACTATCATTTTTATGGAAACAAATCATATCTTCTTGCACTGGATGTAATGGAATCACCACACTTTCAGTTACTAGCACAGTGCTTAACTATTTGTGCCATCAGGGTTGCTTCAATTACTTGTATACAGGAGCACAGACTGTCTTTCAGTATAGCCTCTGATCAGAAGTTGCATAAGAAGTCTAAGCTTCAGCTCTAGTCTCTAACTGCCTACAAATCTTTGGGAAACATAGACATTATCCAACAGACATATTTGCTGCCACCACTACTGAGCATTGGAAGTCTTTGTCTTTGATCTTTTCATTTATAAAAATTACAGTGATAACATATTTGGAGATGAAAGGGCAAATGTGATCACAGCAGATAATTGGGGAACAATTAATAATTAAACACTACAATAAAAGCTGTTTTATAGTGAAAGCTATCCTGGAAATGATTCCCTAGTCTGAGACTACCCTCCTAAAGGAGATATCTTCATAAGAACAAAAATAGTTGTCATGAACATGAGCCTGGAAGACTCTTCTTGAGCCGTTTCTAAGTATTAAATGAATGGCCCCTTAAGTATTGATTGACAGTGGGAGGCTTCAATGTTAACTTCAGTTTCTTGGTTTCTTCCTGAACTAGTATAATATTACTTTTTAATTTTTAATAGATGTGTTCTATCTTTATACATCTACCTGTATCTGTTAAGATTTAAATCATTTGACAAAAATTTTCCCTGTTCATTTTCTCACATCACTTATTCATAGGAGACTGGGTTGGGTTTTTAACTATCAATATGCCAAAAATTTAACATTAGAAAATACCTTCTGTCTATAGATTCCTTCACAAATGTTAATTTTGGTAGTTGATAGGAGTAGGGGGCAAAAAAAGGGAAAATATGAGGCTTGGAGTGTCTTTAAAGAGACAGGTCATATCTCTGTAAACTGATCATTCTCAAATCATTTTAATCTCCATTGTTGTATCCAACAATCATGGTCCCCTTGAAAGCTTGAGAAGATAGATGCAATTACTGTCTCCTGACAAATGAAGAGTATAAGGCTAAAATATGACCAAGATTTACTCAGGGTCAAATTGGGAGCAAATGGTCAGACTGTTTCCTAGTCAAGCATCCTTTCCACTTTAGTAGTTTCTAGCTACCCAAATCCCTGGAGCTTTCTTCCACTAAGTGAAAGTTGAGTCGATGAAAAGTCCCAAATTTTCATGCCTGGTTATTTCCATGCAAAAGCCTTCCCATTGTCTGAGCATTTGACAAAATGTTTCACAGACATTGAGATATTTTATTTTGCTAGGAAAGAGATGTGCAGACAATATAAGGGTCTAGTGGAACCCTTCCTAATTTCAGACCCCTAGTTTGCATAAATCGCTCCCTATTTTCTTCACCACTTACCAATCTGGACCCCAAGGCAGGATACAACATTAGTCATCCCAATATGTGCCACTCCCATTTTCAGAAGAATTTGCATTCTAAAAGCAATTCCTCACTTATGAAAGAAAGTCTTTGTCTCAAAGTTAAGAAGACATGATATTTTGAGTTATATGTTAAGGATGTTTTGAGTTATATGTTAAAGATAAGAAGATTTCATAGAGACTGCTTCCTAAAATGACATGATAGAGGAGGAAATTCAAGTTTAAAAGATCTAAGTGACATGCCCAAAGTTATAAAGCTGGGAGCTAAAAGTGAGTTTAAAGAATGCAGGTAAATAATCATATTTACTTAGATGCAACAAACATTAGGGATTCTACAAGCCACGTAAATTTTTACGTTCTTCTTTTAAAAAAGGAAGAAAAAAAAAAGAACAACAAAATAAATAAAATAAAATAAGGAGCTCTGGTTGCATTGTGGTTACAAGTCAGGCTGCTAACCTCAAAGTTAGCAGTTTGAAACTACCAGTGGTTCTGCAGGAGAAAGATGAGGTTCTCTGCCCCCGTAAAAATTTACAGTCTTGGAAACCCTATACAGGGTTGCTCTGAGTCAGAACTGACTCCATGGCACATAACTCCCACCACCATATCAAAAATAGGTCCATAATTTTTTTAGGCATCTCCAGGAACACAAGGTGAGTTTGAACAGCAAGATCGGTGATTCAAGCCTACTAGCTGTTCCTTGGAAACCCTATACAGGGTTACTGGGTATGAACTGACTTGACAGAACTTAACAACAAACAACAACCCTTCTCAAGGTTGCCAAATGTTTCAAAGGAGACAAGCTCCATTCTGAATCCAGTTTAATCTGATTTAATCATGGTGGTACTTTTTAGTGATTGGTTAGCATTAAGAATATGATACAATTCTATCTGATGATATTTGTGGGAAAGTGTGCTAGAAATGGGAAGGTGGGAGTATCTCAATGAATTTTCCTCCCTTTTTAAAAAATAAGAGGAAGAGATCACTTTGTTTTGTTTTGTTTTGTCTTGCCTCTGGATGTTGTTATGACTAGTTAAAACATATGGAAAATGGCAATCAACTTGCCAACAATCTGAAGAAAACTCCAACATTTAAGAAGGGTGAAGCCTTAAGAATCACAGAAAAGAGGAATGTATCTGAGGATGCCATCCTGTTGGATTTCTTGTTATGTAGAAAGTAGGTTTCCTTGTGTTCTGGTGTGGCACAGTAGGATTAACATTGGACTATTTAAAATACCTTCTTTAGACAGCATAAGAGA
>NW_006408771.1:512213-519151 GCF_000296735.1 Chrysochloris asiatica | reverse complement strand
TGGAATCCATGTTTTCAGTTATTGGCAGCAACTATATCTTAAAACAAGGAGCTCTGGTAGTGTAGTGGTTACAAATAAGGCTGTGAACCTCAAGGTCAGCAGTTTGAAACTGCCAGCTGTTCTGCAGGATAAAGACGAGGCTTTCTGTTCCCGTAAACATTTACAGCCTCGGAAACCCTGTACAGGGTCACCGTGAGTCAGAATTGACTCCACAACAGAACCATCACCATCATATCTTAAAACACACCCTTGCCTATCAAAGTGAACAGCAATAGCCATTTTGTTTGTTTGTTTGTATTCTTCTTTGGATAAAATCATCAAAGTAACTTTAGACATTTCTCCAGAAACTGTGGGAAGATGAAGGAGACCCCTGAAGGTTATGAGCCAAGGATGGACATATACACACATATACAAACTCCACATATGGCAGCTGCTTTTCAGAAAAGTGTCTTAAAAAGAAAATGCCTAGAAGTCACCTTCTTCTTGCCCACTCGAGAATGGCAGGGAGTGGTACAAAAAGAAGACATGCTTAGCATGGTCATAGATGAAGATACAACCAGAGATGGAGTCAAAGAAATAGGTGCATGCTTACTAGAGAATAGTACTGCTGGTAAAACGGAGCTACTTAAATACTCCACCCTCCAGTAAATCCAAAATCCTCATCTTTCAGAAGCTGCTTTTCAAAGCTGTCTTTTGAAACACAGGGGATAGTCTTATTTCTAGGAGAAGATTAAGATAAGAGATAAGTTCAAAATATCCTAATATCTCTCTGAGGTACAGACACCTAGAAGACATAGTGAATCAAAGATGAAGGGGACAGAACTATGAGAAATAGAAACACATGGATCAATGGGAAAAATCAAGGATGATTTCCCCCAAAGCTTCCTAGGGCTTAAATCTTATTGCTACAGGATTGCTTTTTGAAACTATTTTAAAATTTTGATCTCTTAGAAAAAAATCATTCAAATTCAGGCTGCCTGATACCAGAGAGAGAGACTGCAAACTGTACTTACAAAGATACCAACAATCCATGTAGAAATAAAAATATCTTTATTATCATTGCCTTCTTCAAATACTATGTTAAAGTTGATGTGGACTTCTAAGATCAATCCAATACATTGATAGTTAAGGTAACTAAGCCCTTTTCCCAAGTGGTTTATAACACAAGACAGTCACTGTATCAGGGAAAATCAATCAGGAAAAATTATTGAGCATAATTTTGCCAGTATGTCATGAAGTGATGCCAATGAAGAAATGCTGCCCAGCACTATTTGTGGCCAGGTCACAAGTTTGATCAGTAGTTACGGCAATACACCTCCCCAAAGAAATCTCCTACATTAGAGGGTGCCCCTTTATTTTCCCACTGCACTTTGTACTTATCAAATAATGGTGCTTAACACATTGTATAATCACTGCCTCTTGTGTTGCCTGTAGGTATGACAGCATGGATCCACCAACATAAACAAAATGGAGTTGGGTTAGTCACTAGTTCTCGATAAATGAGGACCCTGCTAATGAAGCAGTCAGTTTAAAAATTAGCCGAGATGGTATCATGGTCCTAGAAGGCTAACAAGACATGCTTAAGGCCACCCAGGCCATTAGGACAGTTATCTCAGGTACTAAGCCTCTGCAACCCTAAAAGTTACGATGTTTGAGGAGGATTATTGCCTTATTGTTTCTTTTTCCCTAAAGGTGAAATGTTTGAGGAGAAATATTGTTTTATTATTTCTTTTTCCAAAGAATGCTATCCTGATGTTAAAATAGATCAACTGTACATCCAAATGTAATTTATCCTATATACTGTGCCTGCTCTTTGTAAAGACAAATTATTGAGAGACTCTTCTCCTTCCTCCAGCCTGTTGGTTTTCTTTTAATAAAGCTGGGATCAGATCTCTCCCCATCTCTCTGATTGACTACAGTGATAGGCGTCACACCTTCATTTCGGTTTGGCAGCAGGCACACAGTAAAGTATCCTGAACTCACAAACTCACAACATGTTGGGGGAAGTGTGGGTGTATCACTCTTTCTGACACTCTTTGATCACCATATAGTTGAGATTGTGTTTGTGTGTGTGTGAAAGTCAGTATATAGCTGCAGGTGGGGGCTAGTCTAAGAGGTGGGCATTTGTGACAAAGGAACAGAATAAGGCAGTTGAGTTTTTTAGGTATTAAACACAAGAATTTTTTTAAATCAGCTTCTATTCATTCATCACTCTTTAATCATTTATTGAGTATGTATGCATACAATGTTACCTTTCCTTTACGGATCATACAAAATAGCAGTATCTGTCTTGACACTAAATGAACAATAATAAGGGTGGGGAATGATGTGAGAATGTCATATTTATCAACATAAAACATCAGCTTATTAAAATATCAAACAAACAAAAAACAAGTACCAAAGAACAGGAGATAAGAAAATGGAATTTGAAGAAACAAATTGAAAAATAATAGCAAGTGTTAACCATTTGGGGAGCAGTTATCTGACACCATAGCACTGAGCAACAACAACAAAGACTAGAGTTAATCTTCTATTTAAATTTTTAGAAATTGGCAAGGAAAATGGGACAATTCCAGAAGTTACTTTTCAGGACAAGTTAGGTTTCCACCCCCCCTCTATATATCTAGAGTCTTGGTATGGCACTGTAGGATAAGCACTCCACCACAAGGCCAGTTTAATCCACAAGATTTGCAGTTCAAACTCACCAGTCGCTCCTCAGAAACCCTATACAATGCATTGGCACCAACTTGACAGCACTTAACAATAAAACAATATCTATCTTCCCCTTCACAACTCAGGAAAGGTTGCAAACCCACCACCACAAAACAAACAAACAAACAAACTCTGCTGTTATATACATCTCATAGCGATCATCTAGGACACAGGAGAACTGATGCACAGGGATTCCGAGGCTATACATTTTTACAAGAGCAAACTGCCACTTGTAGCTCCCACAGCAAGGAATAGTGCAAGCTACAGACCTTTTGGCTTAGAGTCCAAACCTCAATCCACTCATCAACAATATTCCTAAAAGGTTGCAACCAAAACCAAACCAAACCCACTACCAAAGACTCAATTCATACTCAGTCAATTCCAACTCTAGCAACTCTATATAGGGTTTTGAGATTGTAAATCTTTATGGGGGCAGACAGCCTTTTCTTTCTCCTGCAAAGTGACTGCTGGGTTTGAACTGGAAAACTTGTACTTAGCAAACCAACTACTAACCTAGAGTGTTACCAGGGCTCCTGAAAGCTTGCAAATGCACCTTTTAAATGTTTGGTTTTCTCGGGCCAGAGGAATGGGCTGGTCATCCTGGCCAGAGGCTGTGATAACTGGAGGGAAAGGGATCTCAAAAGTGAAAAACATGGATACCAGGTGACAAAAGCTCCAATCTGGCTCTGAAATTTACCAATTCTATAATTTCAAGCCTTCACTTCTCTGGAGTCCAGCTTTCTTGACTATGCAATGGTTACGATAATATCTGTCCTGCAGATCTCTCCAGAGAATTCTACATGTCTCTCGTACTTGGGTCATGATATCAATTTAAGAAGGAAATGAAACTTGACTACCCTATATAGTCTGTCTCAGATGTTCATGATCCTGTCATTTTCATAGACATACCCTAATGTATGTAGAGATGCTAGAGCAAAAGGAAGAAATGAGGAGGTACAAGAGCTGAACAGAAAATTTAAAAGATCAGCTCGAGAAGATAAGCCAAATATTACAACAAAATGTGCAAAAATCAGGAATCAGAAAACCAAAAAGGAAGAACACGCTCAGCATTTATCAAGCTGGGGGAACTAAAGAAAAAATTCAAGCCTTGACTTTTGTTATTGAAAGTTTCTCTGACAAATTATTGAATGATGCAGAAAGCATAAAAAGAAGATGGAAACAATACACAGAGTCACTGTACTCAAAAGAAATGGTTTATGTTCAACTGTTTCAAGAGTTAGCATATTATCAAGAGCCAATGATACTGAAGGAGGAAGTCCAAGGTGCATTGAAGGAATTGGCAAAGAACAAGGCACCAGGAATTGATGGAATAAAAATTCAAATCTTTCAAAAAGTGAGGCAGTACAGGATGCACTCACTCATCTATGCCAACAAATTTGGAAGACAACTATCTGGCCGACTGATTGGAAGAGATCCATATTTGTGCCCATTCCAAAGAGAGGTGACCTAACAGAATGCAGAAATATTGGACAATCTCTGTGATATCCCATGCGAGTAAAGTTTTACTAAAGGTAATACAGAAACAGCTGCAAGTATACATTGACAGAGAACTTCCAGAGGTTCAAGCTGGATTCAGAAGAGGCCGTGGAACGAGGGATATAATTGCTGATGTCCAATTGATCTTGGCTGAAAGCAGAGACTACCAGAAAGATGTTTACCTGTGCTTTATTGACTACGCAAAGGCTTTTGATTGTGCAAATCATGACAAGCTCTAGACAACACTGAGAAGTATGAGTATTCCAGAACACATAATTGTGCTCATGAGGAATCTGCACATGGGTCAAGAGGCAGTTGTTTCGACAGAACATGGGAACACTGAATTGTTTAAAATTAAGAAAGGTGTGCAACAAGGTTATATTCTTTCACCATAGTTATTCAACCTGTATGCTGAGCAAATAATCCAAGAACCTGGGTTCTGTGAAGAAAAATGTGGCATCAGGATTGGAGGACGACTCATTAACAACCTGTGATATGCAGATGATACAACCTTGCTTGCTGAAAGTTAAGAGGACTTAAAACATTTACTGATGAAAATCAAAGAACACAGCCTTCAGTATGGATTACATCTCAATGTCAAGAAAACAAAAATCCTCTCCACTGGACCAATAAACAACATTCTTATCAACAGAGAAAAGATTGAAGTTGCCAAGGACTTCATTCTTCTTGGATCAACTATCAACATTCATGGAAGCAGCAGTCAAGAAATCTGACGACGTGTTGCATTAGGTAAATCTGCTGCACAAGACCTTTTTAAAGTGTTGAAGAGCAAAGATGTTAGCCTGAGGACTAAGGTGTGCCTGACCCAAGCCATGGTATTTTCAATAACCTTACATGCATGCGAAAGCTGGTCAGTGAATAAGGAAGGCCAGAGAAGAACTGCTGCTTTTGAGTGGTAGTGTTGAAGGAGAATATTGAAAGTGCATTGGGCTACCAAAAGAACGAATAGATCCTTTTTGGAAGAAGTACAGCCAGAGTTCTCCTTGGAGGCCAAGATGGTCAGACTTCGTCTCTCATATTTCGGACATATTGTCAGGAGGGACAAGTCGCTGGAGAAGAATATCATGTTTGGTAAGGTGGAGGGTCAGAGAAAAAAAGAAAGATCCCCAATGAAATGGATTGGCCAAGTGGCAGCATCGATGGACTCAAGCATGTCAACAGTAGTGAGGTTGGCTCAGGATCGGGCAGTGTTTCATTTTGCTGTGCATATGGTCACTATAAGTCAGTGCCAATTCAATGACACCTAAGAACAACAACCCTAATGTATAAAGCATGTTGAAAAAAAAACTTTAAAAAATTAATAAAGTGTCAGCTTTTGTTATTATTCGTGTCTCTTTGTGAATGCCCTTAGACGGACAAGAGTGATTCAAATCTTAGTACAATATGGTTCTGACTGGACTATAAACTTCAAAATCAAATTAGATGCCATAACCCTTAGATCCAAGGCATGTAAGGGTTGAATTTTGGGGGATTTGATGGCAGCCTGATAATTCATATTAGCTAAAGAATACAGACTCAAGTAAGGACCCTATCTTACCATTGGCCTTCACATAATTCACAATAAAACATTACAAAAAAATTTTTTTTTCATAAAGGATGGCCATCTCCTGGAAGCATACTGAAAATCTGAATACCAAGAACCAGGAGGGACCTAAGAATGGGGCCATGTCACAAGGATTATATTGGGAAGGGGAAGACCATGGGAGGCAGGTCTAGAAAAACCACTATGGGAGTTCCAAGCAATAGTATGAGGAGTCTTGAGTGAGCAGAGGAGAGTTAGAAAAGAGAAAGGAAGAGCAGCAACCAAAAAAGCCTCCATCTTCAGAATTTTATGGAGGCTACTAAGCCCATTTACTCAAAAAAAATTCACTTAAATTTAATTCTGTTGTTGTTAGGTACCTTCCAAAGCGGAATCAACATGGTCTTCTCCTTTGGAACTTTTCCATAAGGTGCCCTTGGGACATTTGTCTGGTGTAGTCAGGAACCTGAATGAATTTGAAAGATTCTTGGGCCCCGTTCCTTTCAATGTAGCCATGTCCACACTTAACTAGGAGTCCTGGTGTTGTGCTTTAGGACAGATCTGACGGGTAGTTGTGAGGTCTGGAATGTTAATCACCAGGTTTACAGTTTAAACCCTTCAGCTACTCTTTGGTAACCCTACACAGGGTCACTATGAATCAGAACTGACTCAAAGGTACTTAACAACAACAATACCTCCCTAAATTAAATCTCAAAGTGAAAATCCTTTTCAATACATTGATTTCAACTCATAGTGACCCTCTTAGACAGAATAGGCATAACCAAGGAATTTCAAATGCTATAATCTTATGGAATTAGATTGCCACAACTTTCTCATGTTGAGCAGCTGATGGGTTAAACTGTGAGTGCTTAACCACTGTGCCACTATCCTTTAGTTGTTTTATGTGAAATTTAGCTAGATATCGAAGGAAGAAGTCCAAACAGCAGTGAAGGCGTTGGTGAAAAACAAGAATTGACAGACTGTAAATTGAAATGTTGCAACATACTGATGCAGCCCTAAAGGCACTCACTTAAAATTTGGAAGACAATTACCTGACCAACCAATTGGAAGAGATCCATATGTGTGCCCATTCAAAAGAAAAATGACCCAACTGAATGAGAAAATCATCGAACAGTATCATTAATATCACATACAAGTAAAAGTTTATAGATAATTCAGAAAAACGATT
>NW_006408771.1:491385-511534 GCF_000296735.1 Chrysochloris asiatica | reverse complement strand
GGGCTGCTAACCCCAAAGTAGGCAGTTCGAAAGTACCAGCTGTTCCACGGGAGCAAGATGAGGCTTTCTGCTCCAGTAAAGATTTACAGCCTCAGAAAATCTGTACAGGGTCACTATGAGTTGGAACCGACTCCATGGTGCTTAACAACAACAACAACAACAACAACAACAACAATGTAAAGAAAATGAAAATCCTCACAACTGGCCCAATAAATAACATCATGATAAATTATGAAAAAATTGCAATTGTCAAATAATTCAGTTTGCTTCAATACACAATTAATGTTCAAAAAAGCAGAAGTCAAGAAATCAAAGAACATACTGTATTAGGCAAATCTGGAGCATTAGGCAAATCTGCTGCAAAAAAAGCTTTTTTAATGTGTTCAACAGCAAAGGTGTCAGTTTGAGAACTACGGTGCATCTATAACCCAAGCCATGATATTTTCAGTTGCCCAACATGCATGTGAAAGTTGGACAATGAATAGGAAGATCATAGACTAGTTGATGTATTTCAATTGAGGTGTTGCCTAAGAAATATTGAAAGTACCACGGACTTCCAGAAAAACAAACAAATCTGTCTTGAAAGAAATAAAACAAGAATGTTCCTTAGAAATGAGAATGGTCACAACGTACCCCGCAGGTTATTAAAAAGAAAATAAAATACTCTGTAGCTTTTGTTATCCTGGTCAGGGCTGACCAGACCTGGTCCTCTCTCATAATTATTATTTTTAGATTTTGATGTTTCCCAAATGTCCTACACTACCCATTACGTAACCCCTTTGTCATTCATGCCAAAGTTTGAATCATGCCAAAGCTTTTATTATGCCAAAGCTTTGGATTACTGACCTACTAGGTTAATTTCACTGTAATACTAGAATTTAGAGAGCAAAGGATCCCTTTGATATACTGAAGGAGTCCATGGGCAAAACATTAAATGCTGCAGAAAGCATCAAAAGGAGATAAAAGATATATATATATAGTCACGCTACTGAAAAAGAATTGTTTGATGTCCAGCTGTTTCAAGAGGTAACATATGATCAAGAACTGATGTTACTGAAAGAAGAAATCCAAGCTTCATTGAGGATATGGGCAAAAACAAGTCTCCAGGAGTTGATGGAATACAAATTGAAATATTTCAACAAGCTGACTCAGCACTGGAGGTGTTCACTTATCTATGCCAAGAAATTTGGAAGACAGTAAACTGGCCAGCCAACTGGAAGAGAGCCATAGTTGTACACATTCCAAAGACGGGTGACCCAAAGGAATGGGGAAATCATCAAACACTATCATTGATATTATGTTCAAGTAAAATTTTTTGAAGATAATTTTTAAATGGCTATAATAATACATCGACAAGAAACTCAAGCTGAATTCAGAAGAGGATATGGGAGTAGGGATATCATTGCTGACATCAGATGAATATTGACTCAAAGCAAAGAATACCAGAAAGCTGTCTGCCTGTGCTTTATTGACCATGTAAAGGCTTTTTAAAGTGTGGACCATGACAAGATATGGATAACATTGTGAACAGTAGTATTCCAGAACACTTCATTATGATCATGAGAAACCTGTACATAGACCAAGAGGCAGTATGTCAAACAGAATAAGGACATACTGAATGGTTTAAAATTAGGAAAAGTGTGTGCCAGGGCTGTATTAGTTCTCCATACTGATTCCATCTGTATGTTGAACAAATAATCTGAGAAACTTGATTATATGAAGAAGAGCAAGGCATCAGGAATAGAGTAAACTCATTAACAATCTGCCATATGTAGATAATACAACCTTGTTTGCTTAAAGAAAAGAGGACTTAAAACACTTACTGATGAAAATCGAAGACCACAGTGTTCAGTATGGATTGCACCTCAGTATAAAGAAAACAAAAATACTCACCACTGAACTAACAAATAACATCATGATAAATAGAAAGAAACCTGAATTTGTCAAGGAATTCATTTTGCTTGGATGTACAATCAACATTCATGGATGCAGTAGTCAAGAAATCAAATGGTAAATCTGTTGCACATGACTCCTTGAAAGTATTCAAGAGGAAAAAAAAAAAAAATGCACGTTTGAAGACTAAGGTGTGCCTGACCCAAACCATGGTATTTTCAATAGCCTCATATGCATATGAAAGTTGGACAATGAGTAGGGAAGACTGCTGAAAACTTATACATTTGAGTTATGGTTTTGGAGAAGCATATTGATGGTACCATGGACTTCCAGAAGAACAAGCAAATCACAACCAGAATGTTCCTTAGAAGCAACGATGTAAAGACTTCACCTCTTATACGTCAGACATATCATCAGGATGGCCAGTCCATGGAGAAGGGCATTATGAGTGTCAGCGACAAAGAAGAAGACCTCCAACTAGAAGGATTTTCACAGTGGCAATAGCCAGGTGCTCAAGTGTAGCCACAGTTGTGAGGCTGGCACATGACTGAGTAGTATTTCATTCTATTGTACATAGGTTCACTATGAACTGGAACCAACTTGACAGCAGTTAACAAAAACATACACAAACACACATATACATATATGTTGTGTATATGTTATACATATGTATGTGTTGTTGTTGAGAGCCATCGAGTCTGTTCCAACCTATAATGACCCTATTTAGGGTTTTCAAGGAGTGGCTGGTAAGCTTGAACTGCCACTCTTGTGGTTCAAACTGGCTTTGCAGTGTAGCTCATTAACCCACAGCACCACACCAGGACTCCACATATGTATATAGATTCATATTTATTTATAGTCGTAGTGCTGGTGGTGTGCTGTCAAATCCATTCCAATTTATAGCGACCTTATAGGGTTTCTGAAGCTGTAAATCTTCATAGGAACAGAAAGCCTCATCTTTCTCCCATGGATCCACTGGTGAATTCAAAATGCTCATCTTTCTCCCATGGATCCACTGGTGAATTCAAAATGCTGATCTTGAGGTTAGAAGCCCAACATATAACACACTATGCTACTAGGGATATATATATATATATACATGTGTGTGTGTGTGTGTGTGTAGCTACTTTGGACGAATTGGACAGGGAAAGAGACCATGATGAAGAGAGAATGTACGAACCCCACTGCAGTATTCAGGTAAAAGAAAATCTTTGAAAGATATAAAATCAACAGGACTTGGTGATGAATTAAATAGGATAGTAAGACAGATATAAAAAATGATTGTACAATTTCTGCTTGGCATGCTTGAATGGCTGACACTAATATTCCCTGGTGATGCAGTGGTTAAGTGCTCAGCTGCTAGCTGGTGGTTTCAATCCACCCAAAAGCTACTCAGAAGCAGGATCTGTCAATCTGCTCCATAAAGATCACAGTATAAAACTGTGAGTGTCCTTTAAAGAGGCAACAGTTGTTCTCTCTTTGTCTATAGCAAAGAAGAGTGCAATCATGAACAACTCAAGGAAACAATGGGTCAAAGCACTAATGGAGCTTGTAAACCATAGCTCCAGTAGGCTGAGAGCAGAAGAACTTGAGGGGGCCCAGTACCACTACCAATCACTCTGAAAGGAATTCCAATAGAAAGTTGTGGACAGAGAGGGAGAAAATACATATACAACAAAAGTCTAAATCACAAAAAAGACCAGATTTACAGGTCTGTTAGAGAGGTGGAGTTCCTATGACCGTGGTCCTTAAATATCCTTCATGTCAAAAGGCAACTTTTAGCCAAACAACAGACAGTCCTATAAAATGAATTATAACTCTAGAGAGGAATGTTGTCATAGTCAATCTTAAAATCAACCATACAAGACAAAGTGACAGACGTTACCAATAAACAAAGCTCAGAAGGCAGGAAGGGGCAAGAAAGAGACAAATCTATAGAGCAAACTCAGGAAGAAAGTGAGAGGATTGCTGTTATACTAAGGAGATTTCAAGAAACATGAAACAAAATGTGTTTGAGTTGTTGAATGGAAAACTAACATGCTCTGTGAACTTCCTTGGGAGCTACAATTAAATTTTTTAAAGTGTAGCCAAGAAAAACCATATGGGAAAGTTTTACTTTGTCACATGTGGTCACTATGAGTTGGAAATCTACTAAACTGCAGCTAACAAGTAACAACAGTGTTTCCTGAGATTATGATCCCAACAAGAGCTTGCTTTGACATGTAGGTTATGAGTTAGGTTTTAGGCATGTTAATTATGGAAACCTTTAAATACCACCAAGAGCAAATGTTGAAGCAGTTAAATATATGGTTCTGAAACTTAGAGGGTTATAGGTAGAAAGCATTTGGAAGTCATTAACATATAGAAATTGTTTTAGGTATGGATGAGATTTGTAGGGAGAGAGTCAAGAATAAGAGAAGATAGTTAAAGACTAGTCCTGAGAAGTTACAACTAAAGGTGGAGAGAAGAAAACTTCCTAGCCACAAGCAAACTTCTGGAGAGGCAGAGTCACTAGACTTGAGAGTTAAGGACCATGATCTCTGGGAACATGTAGGTCAATTGGCAAAATATATTCTACAAAGACAATATTCTGCATCCTACTATGAAGAGTCCTGGTGTAACACTATGGGTTAATGTGTCGGACTGCAAGGTCAGTTTGAATTGCAAGGTCAGCAGCCACTCCTCAGCAACCCTATACAGGACCACTATGAGTCAGAACTGACTCAACGGCAATTAACAGCAACAAAACCACTATGCTGAGTAGCAACTGGGATTTTAAAGTTTGCAAGCAGCTATCTAAAAGGCAGCTAGTGTTCTCTCACTGTCCAGAGCAAAGAATACTAAAGAAAATGAAAGACCCAGTGAAACAATTAGTACAAAAGACTAATGGACCATAAGAATCACAGTCACCACCACCCTGAGACCAGAAGAACTAGATTATGTCCTGTTGCCACTTCGAATAGCTCTGACTGAGAGAAAAGAATAGAACAAAATTCAAAATCATAAAAATGACCAGACTTACTGGTCCGATAGAGACAGGTAGAACCCATGAGACTATGGCCCTTAGACACCCTTCATACCTAGAACTCAATCCACCCCAGGGACTAACCTTTCAGCCAAATCATTGTTTTTGTTAGGAGCCTTTGAGTTGGTTCTGACTCGTAGCAACCCTATACTAGGCAGACAGGCCTGGAATATAAACAATAACACCTGTGAGCAACGTGATCCTCAAAACAATCTACCATATGAGACCAAAAGGGAAGCGCTTGCCAAATACCAAGTTCAGAGGCAAGAAGAGACAGTACAGAAGGAAGAACAGAAACACAGAACTGTTACATTAAGAGGCTTGCAACTAGTGTCACAAAGCAAAATATATGTAAATTGTTGAATGGAAAATTAATCTGCTCTGTATACTTTCACTTAAACTGAAATAAAATGTTCAAAAAAGATTACTTGTAGGAAAACCAAATTCTGTTTAGAAATAAAAAGCAATCATAGACTCTATGGAATGTCTTTGAAATAGTTAAAAATAGAAAAGAATAGTTATCACTATCTGCTTGTTGTAGTTAAGTGCTGTCAGGTCAGTTCTGACTTAGAGTGACCCTGTATAATGTTTCAAAGGAGTGGCTGGGGAGCTTGAACCATCAACCTTAAGGTTCAAACCAACATTACAGTCCATATTGTCAGGAGGGACCAGTCACTGGAGAAGGATATCATATTTGGTAAGGTGGAGGGTCAGAGAAAAAGAGGAACACTCCCAACGAGATGGATTGGCCAAGTGGTAGCATCGATGGACTCAAGCATGGCAACAGTAGTGAGGTTGGCCCAGGATCAGGCAGTGTTTCATTCTGCTGTGCATAAGGTTGCTATGAGTCAATTCCGACTTGAGGGCACCTAACAACAACAACAATTGCACTGTAGGTTAAGTACTGGACTGCTAACTGCAAGGTTGATAGTTCAAACCCACAAGCTGCTCAGTGGAAGAAAGAGGAGGCTTTCTGCTTCTATAAAGATTTACAGCTTCAGAAACTTTATAGTGGTCACACTGAGTCATAATTAACTCACTGGTAGTGAGATTTTTTTGAGTGTTGTTGTTTTTTTTTTTCAGTTTTATGGGCAAATTAGTGAATGATGCAAGAAACATCAAAATTAGATGAAAATAATACACACAGTCACTGTACCAAAAATAGGTCAATGCTCAACCTCTTCAGAATTGAGAACTGATAGAATTGAAGGAAGAAGTCTGACCTACACTGAAGGCACTGGCAAAAACAAAACTCCGGAAACTGAAGAAATACCAGCTAAAACATTTCAACAAATGAATGCAAGGCTGAGATGTCAATGCCAAGAAATTTAGGAGACAGCAACATGGCCAATTGACAGGAAGAAATTCATATTATGCCCTTTGCAAAGAAAGATGATCCAACAGAATGTGAAAAGTATCCAACAATATCTTTAGTATCACATACAAAGATAATCTAAAGAAAATTTAAAAATGCTTGTAGCAGTACATTATCAATGAACTGTCAGAAATACAAGAAAGATTTAGAAAAGGACATGGAATGAAGGATATCATTGCTGATGCCAAATGAATCTTGGCTGAAAGTGAAGTATACCAGAAAGAAATTGACTTGTGCTTTATTAATTAGACTCATGGGGAACCTGTACATAGACTAAGAAGCAGTTGTTTGAACATAACAAGGGGATACTACATGGCTTAAAATCATGAAAACTGTACATCAGGGTTATATCCTTTCAACATACTTACCCAATTGGTGTGCTGAGCAATTAATTTGAAAAATTGGACTATATAAAGAAGAATGTGGCATTAGGACTAGAGAAAGACTCATTAACAAACTGGGAAAAACAGATGACACACTCATGTTTGCTGGAAGCAAAAAAAAAAAAAAAAAAAAAAAAATGGAAATACTTACAGATGAAGATTAAAGACTGCAGTCTTCAATATGGATTTTACCTCAACAGAAAGAAAAGAAAAGTCTTCATAACTGGACCACTAAGCAACACCTTGATAAACAGAAAAGATAAAAGTTGTCAAATACTTTATTTTACAATCACTGCCCATAGAAGCAACAGTCAATGCACTGTATTGGGCAACTTTGCTGCAAAAGATATCTTGAAAGCGCTAAAAGGCAAAGATGCCACATTGAAGACTAAGATGTGTCTGATTCAAGTTGTGGTATTTTTCAATCATATATACATAGTGGCACTGTGCGTTAATGTATCAGACTGCAAAGCTGTTTGAACTGCAAGGTTGGCAGTTCAAGCTCACTAGCTGCTCCTCGGAAACCCTTAGAGGGTCTCTATGGGTTGGAATCGACTCGACGGCACTTTACAACAACAACAACATACAAGGAAATGTTGGACAATGAATAAAGAAGACCCCAAAAGAATTGATGCCTTTGTATTCTAGTGTTGGTGAATAATATTAACTATTCCATTAACTGTCAGAAAAACAAACATGTCTGTCTTGGAAGAAGAACAGCCAGAATGCTTCGGAAAAGCCAAGATGGCAAGTCGTTTGGTAAGTGCTTTGTGTATGTTATCAGGATCTCTGGCTAAGGACATCATGCTTGGTAAAGTAGAGTCAGTGAACATGAGGAAGGAAGAATGACACAACCTTGCTTTCTTAAAGTAAAGAAGACTTGAAGTACTTACTGATGAAGATTAAAGACTACAGTCGTCAGCATGGATTATACCTCAATATGAAGAAAACAAGAATCTTCACAATTCTACCAATAAGCAACATCATGATAAAAGGAGAAAAGACTAAAGTCATCATGAAACTGTGGCTGGTTAATTTATTAGCTTGCTAGTAGAATGCAATATCAGACATTTCACAGTTCTTGACAGCAAATCTGAGGGCAAGGTATTTAACCTCTCCAAATCTTACACTTTTTAGCTATAACATGGGAAACAATAAGAGTCCCCAAATCATAAAGTTTAGAAGGAGAAATGTATGTACAGCACATCTCCCAATGTATTACATATTGTGTCAACAGTGCCTAATACATTTGTGTAAGCAAATGTATTTCAAAAGAAACCTAATACATTGTGTGAGCAATAGGCAGAGAGGAAGGACAGAAATGCTAACATAAGTTTAGGCTCCACCATGCTATACACAGGATTTCTTGATGTGAGAGACTGAAATAGGCTGAGTTATGTGCTAGCTCCAGTTGACCACTGTTGGCTACCTGAATTGCTGTGATGAATAAGATTCTGAATCCAAATTTAGGCTGAATAGGAAAGATTGAGGAGCCCTGATAGTACAATGGTTAAGTGCTAAGATGCTAACTGAAATTTTGATGGTTCGTATCCACCAGCTGCTCGATGGGAAAAGATGTAGCAGTTTGTTCCATAAAGATTATAGCCGTGGATATCCTATGGGCAGTGTGAGTCACACACAGGGTCACTGTTAGTCAGAATCCACTCAGTGGTAATAAGTAGGAAAAACTGGTATGACGTACTAGTTATGTCTGTTGTGACTTCTGACTTTTGTTGTTGTTGTTAGGTACCATCAAGTCAGCACCGACTCATAGCGACCTTATGCACAGCAGAATGAAACAATGTCCGATCCTGGGCCAACCTCACTACTGTTGCCACACTTGAGTCCATCGATGCTGCCACTTGGCCAATCCATCTCATTAAGGGTCTTCCTCTTTTTCTCTGACCCTCCACCTTACCAAATATGATATCCTTCTCCAGCGATTGTTCCTTCCTGACAATATGTCCAAAGTATGAGAGATGAAGTTTGGCCATCTTGTCTGTGATAGGACTTTCTGACTAGAAGAAAGTTAATACATTATGTACACCTGTCACTTGAGACAAGATGCTGTTTAATGACTCTTCATTTTCTGTGTTTGATTCTGTACCCACAAACTTTCATCTGTGAAAGAACATATCAAATGCAAATTACCCTGCAAAAAGAAATACAATGATTTAGGCACCTCATTTAATTACCTAGGGCTACATTTGCAATTAGTTTATCTTGACGATTTTATCAGGATGATATAGTGTTTAGAGTTAGACATGCTGTGCATACTTTATTAAGATTGGTTTATAGACATTTTGGTGCTAACAATTGCAAATGCCTCCCTAGTCACAGGGTCTCTCATGTTGAGTATTCATAGAACACAGATTAACTTGAAAATCTACATCCATTCTGCTTAGAGAGCTGAGTATTAATCATGTGCCCAGAGACAGATAGATCTATAAGAACCACAAGATTGTTTCCATTGTGGCAAATCATAAAGTGCTCCATAAACACTTTCCAAGGGGCTAGACCAAAGCACAGCTTTTCAGATGTCTCTTCTCCTTTGTCAATGCAGGAAGAAATTTTGATCATATTTATCTCATGTAAGACAAATATATTTATTTCCTAGTGGCACTTATTGCTCCAATGCTTATTCTGTTCACATGACTTAAATTCAGTGGTGCGGCACTATGGGATAAAGCATTGGAATGCAAGGTCAGTTTGAACTACATGGTCAGCAGTTCAAACTCACCAATCACTCCTTGGAAACTCTATACAGAGTAGCTATGAGTTGGAACCAACATGACACTTAGCAACAACGTACTCTTCTTCAAAGTGTCTCACGTGTATCACTACATTAGTTGTGCCAGCCTGTTCTATCACAAGCCAAACTGATTCCTAACTAAATAGTTGCAGTTCCAGTGTGAAGGCTCATGTTCTGGCCTAGGGCAGCACTGGCTCAGGAAAGATGACCTCTTCTTTACCTGACTCACACATACTCATTCACCTTTGTCCTGTGTTTCACCTTGCCCTTCCATTCCTTTTAAAATCTGTGCTGAGGGAGAGATTATCAGTCGTATTTAATTATACATGTATGAGAAAGTTTCATGAATTATTTTTCTAAAGTGCCTTTGGGAACAAGCAAAAAGAATAAAGAAGTGATAAAATGAAGAAAAATTCAAGTTTTGAAAGCAGATCTGTGTGTGTTGAGAGAGGCTTTCTTCTTCTTCTTCTTCTTCTTCTTCCTCCTCCTCCGCCTCCTCCTCCTTCTTCTTCTTCCTCCTCCTCCTCCTTCTTCTTTCTTCTTCTTCTGTTTTTTGAAGATAGGCATCAGACTCTCAGAAGTGAAGAAAGCAACATCTTTATAAATAAGATTGAATACAGACAATGCTTTGGTTGCTTTAACCACAGACAGGCAAGAAGCTCTGTATCCAAGCAGCATTCAACACTTTATGCCATAGTGACATCAACAATTTGATGTTGCAGAATAACACAGACTTCTACACAGAGATACAGGTCTATCGCCTGGTCTTCAGTTAAGCGGTGCTCATTTTATTCTTGAAGAGTTTTAACAATATAAAGGAGAGATTTTTCAAGCTTTACTTTTTAATGATAGAATTTTTTTATTGTCTCAGTCTTTCATAATGCATCATTTACTAATTAGATAAAAATGAATTTGTTGTTGTTGTCGGTTCCGACTCATAGCAACCCTGTTCAGGGTTTCCGAGGCTGTAAATATTTACGGGAGCAGAAAGCCTCATCTTTTTCCTGCAGAACAGCTGGTAGTTCCAAACTGCTGACCTTGAGGTTAGCAGCCCTATTCGTAACCACTACACTACCAGAGCCTTAACACAAGGAAGGAAATCTCCCAGTCATACTTTCCATTCTTTGCAGGAGTCCTGATGTTGCTCTATAGGATAAGTACTGGACTGTTAACCTCAGTATTAGCAGTTCAAACCCATCAGACATTCCTTGGGAAGCCCAGAGAGGGTCATTATTATTCGGAACCAAATCCATGACACTTAACAACAATAACAATAAGCAAATAAATTTGTCAATCATGATAGAAAGTTGTTTTTTTTTACTTTTCTTGAGAGTTCAGTTGAGTCTAGAAAAAGAAAAACACCATGTTTGCATTCCTAATTTGGCACTTATAACATCTATACTTAGTCTCATTAAGTCTCAATTTCTTCATAGGCAAAATTTGGATAATAGTATTTTATTCATAGGTTTGTTAGGAAGATCAAATAAAATTAAATCTACAAAATGCTTCACATAGTGTCATGGTTTGAATTGTGTCTCCTGCAAAATATAGGTTAACATGGCTAGGCCTTGATTCTCAGAATTGGGTGGTTGTTCTCCATTTTATGAATTGATATGATATCCTTTGTTTATACATCTTAGGAGTCCTGTATGTATAGTCAGTTTGAACTGCAAGGTCAGTGGTTCAAACTCACCAGGTACTCCTTAGAAATCCTATACAGAGTCAGTATGGGTCAGAACCAACTTGACAGCACTTAACAACAACAATGTGTACATTCTAATCTTTGTCTTTGGTTAATGAGATAGGATTAGGTTACAGCAAAGAAGATTAGATTGTGTTTGTCATGTTAATGAGGCAGGATTAAAGTGGGATGCAACACTGTTATTTGGGTCAGAACCCTAATCCAATGTAAAGTGAGTTTATCTGGGATGTGACCTGAATCACCTCTTATCTTACAAGAGACAAAAGAAAAAAGAAGTTAGTAGTGAAGGAAGAAGTTCAGTACCACTAAGAAATAAGAGCCAGGAGTGGAATCCATTCTTTGGGTCCAGTGTCCCTCTGTTGAGAACATTTTAGACCCAGAGAAAGATTGATGCTAAGACTCATGAAGATACCC
The DNA here is from genome assembly GCF_000296735.1 of Chrysochloris asiatica. NCBI lineage: Eukaryota > Metazoa > Chordata > Mammalia > Afrosoricida > Chrysochloridae > Chrysochloris > Chrysochloris asiatica. Next base: position 499,990 of record NW_006408771.1, on the reverse strand, counting down.
AAGGAACACACATGTGGAAAGAAGATAAGGGCAGTCCCCCAGGGCTGACAGAGAGAAAGCCTTCCCATAGAGCTGGTACCCTGAACTTGGATTTATAGTCTCAGAAACACTATACAAGGTCGCTATGGATTGAAATCAACTCGACAGCACTTAACAACAAAATGGGATACTAGGAGTCCTGGTGTGGTGCTGTGGGCTAATGTGTCAGATGGCAAAGTCATTTGAACTGCAAGTTCAGTCATTCAGGCTCACCAGCTGCCTCTTAGCTGCTAGGGGTCAGAATTGACTTGATGGCACTTAACAACAGCAACAGCAACCAGGGTACTGTGGGATAACCACCGGAATGTGAATCACAAGGTTGTTAGTTCATACTCACCCACCGCTCCTCAGAAACCTTATACAAGGTCACTATGAGTCAAAATTGATTTGAGAAAATGAATTTATTACTCAGTTTTCTATATCTTCTAGACTTAGCCTTTTTTGTTGTAGTTGTAGTGTTGGAGGGAAAAATTAAATTGCACGAAATGAAAAGAGATTGTAGGGTAGCTGAGAACTAGTGATCAACCTGACCTACAGAGAAATACAGTTGACTGAGAAAGACCCTGTATCAGACAAGTGGTTTTCAGGAAGAACAAGAGCATAGTTGCCACAGCCCACTTGAGCCAAGATGTAAACACAGCAACAATTGACACTGGAAAGACTTTTTTCATAGCGTAGGATCAGGCCAAGATGCTTTCAAGAAGGATAAAATATCACAGGCAACATAACATAAATCCCTTTGGTAAAACCAATAAACAAAATACAAAACTACTGACGTCATATCTTATAAAAATAAGTGCTATATATTAATTAGTGCTGGGGTTTTTTTAGACATTATGTTGATTGCTTTACTTACATCATCTCATTTATTCTTACAGTAATCTTACATCATAGATATTGATCCATTTTGAACACTTAGAAGAAAGGTTAAATAATTTTACAAAGTTTTCAGAGCTTGGAAGTGACTCAGTTGGTATAGGAATACACTTCCATGATTTCAAAGACTGGCTCTAGAATACATGAGGGCAAAATCTGAGGGTAAAATCCACTGCAGAACTCTCTTGAAGTTAAACTTTCTGAAAAGGAAATATTATCTACTGGGAGACTCCTGGTGTGGTGCTGTGGGTTAATGTACTGGACTGCAAAGTCTGTTTGATCTGCAAGGTCAGTGGTTCAAGCTCAACAGCTCTTCCTCAGAAACCCTATACAGGGTGGCTTTAGGTTAGAACTGACTCAACAGCCCTTAACAACAACAGGGTGGGAAGTCAACAACACAAGGACTGTGAAATATGCAAATTTCTCACCACTTCTCAACACTTCAAGTAACACAATTTGAGCTAAAACGTATGACTGTCTGTATTTCCATCTAAAGTTATTTAAATCTTACAAGATAGATATTGATCCCTTTTATACACTTATTGTTGTTATGTGCCGTGGAGTTGGTTCCGACTCATAGCAACCCTGTACAGGGTTTCCGTGGCTGTAAATCTTTAGGGGAGCAGAAATCCTCATCTTTCTTCCGCAGAACAGCTGGTAGTTTCGAACTGCTGACCTTGTGGTTTGCAGCCCAATTCATAACCACTATGCTACCTGAGCTCCTCACTTAGAAAGGTTAAATAATTTTACAAAGTTTTCAGAGCTTGGAAGTGACTGAGTTGTTATAGGAATACAGTTCACTGATTTCAAATCACATAATGTGTTTGGGTCACATAGGATCCCAATATACTTTCATTTAGATATTGGGGTAATTGATAGGGTTCTTGAACATGAATTATTCTGATAATGGCTTCCATTTGCATCTACCCTTTTCCTGTCCTTTACTATGTCTTTCCTAGGAGAATCTCTATTTCTGCTGAGGTCTCACTTTCCTCTTATCCCCATTCACTCTCTTCCAAAAGCCTTTATAATTGATCATGTTTATGATTGTTATCTAGCTTCTTTATAGACCAGAGCAAAAATTATAATATGCATATTCAACTTTCAAAAGATCACTGAATATCAATACAATATTAAGATAAAAGACACGATATGCAAAGTGGAAATTCTTTGAAATATTCCCAGCTCTTTTGGTCCACAATCTGACACACCATGCATACTGATGCTTTAGCCCTGTCTACATATTCTGATTACACACTGGGTAGAATACACATGTAGCTGAAAAGTAGGTAACAGATAGAACATTACATTATCAAGGGAGAATAATATTGGGAAGAACATTACCAAGAAGAGTATTCACTCATATTGTTGTTGTTGTTAAGTGCCGTCGAGTCAGTTCCGACTCATAGCGACCCTGTACAGGGTTTCCGAGGGTGTAAATCCTTACGGGAGTAGAAAGCCTCATCTTTCTCCCGCGGAGCGGCTGGTAGTTTCGAACCGCTGACCTTAAGGTTCGCAGCCCAATTCGTAACCACTACGCTACCAGAGCTCCTTATTATATATAGTCTGTCATTATTCTCTCAACAAGTATTTATAAAGTGTCTCTCAACAATGTAGTGTTTCTTGAAGTTCTGTAGCTAACTGGCTTCAAGATTTAACAGGATGCTTATTGAATTCACTTTCTTCTGTTCCATTATAGAATTCTATTTCAAAATCTCTGGAGTTAGTGTCAATGAATTGTTCCCAAGTGATTTTGATTCACTCTGAACTTTGACAACTATTGTGCTATGTTTTGGAGATAAGAACCACAAACTATTCTGATTATGTGGGAGAATATAAACTAGTTGAAGACGCATGCCATATATAAGCTGAAATCTAAATAATAGTATAAAGTTCTAAGTGTAGTAGTCAATAATGCTCTTGAAGCACAAGCAGAATGCAGGACCCTATCCAGAGAAGCAGTGACACCAGAGACGGAGAAGCTGAGGACTCTAGACTCATGGAAAGAGAAAGACTGAGTGCTGGCGGCCAGGAGGCAGGTTTGCAGAATGTGTCCTTTTGTTGTTTAAATTATTATATATTCCTGACTGTTTTTGTGCACATCCCCACCCCTCCAAATAAACAGAAAAAACAAATAAAGGGAGGGAATGGAAGCAAATGCTGTTGAATGATGATGCACAGAGAAGACTGTAATCATTACAATGAAAGGATGGTGTAAGGCCGATGTTCTCCCATGTAAACTATCACAATAAAAACTTAAAAAAATAAAAATTAAATAATGCTCTTGGAAGTCAGAGGAAAGAGATTAAATGAGGTTCAATGAATCAAGAAAGCATCAAATCTGGATTAAATACAAAAATAATGTGATTGAAGACATCAAAGACATGATGAAGCCGCTGTGAATCAAAAAAGAAGGGAACTCTTTGAGATGTTCCTGTCTTCATGCTGCCTTTACACTCAAGATTAGCTTATTCCTTTATTATTATTATTTAGTTAGGTAAATTTCACATAGTACAAAATTAACCCTTTTAAAATGTATGATTCAAGGGAATTTAGTACATTCACAATGCTGTGAAATCAAAATCTCTATCTTGTTACCTAGCATTTTTATCATACACAAAGGAGATTTCACACATACTAAGTAGTCACGCTCCAATTCTCGACCCCTGTCCCCGGTGTCACTAACCTGCTGTCACTATCATTTTACCAATTCTAGATATTAAAAAAAAAAAAAAAAATGAAAGCACACAATATGTGGTCGTTAGTATCTGGTCTCTTTAATTTAGTGTTACATTTTTAAGGTTTATCCATGTTTTTGCTTGCTCGTATCACTACTTCATTCTTTTTTATAAGTAAATAACATTTCATTGCTTGGGTATATCAATTTTTCAATTAATTTATTAGTTGATGGACGTTTGGATGTTTTCATCTTTTGATTCCTGTGAATAGAGTTGTCACATTCATTTACAAGTGTTGATTTTAAGACCTGTTTTCACTTCTCCTGGGTATTGCCATGACTTACAGAAGTAACTCTAAATTTGCCTTCAAATGTGGACAGGGCCAAGAGACCAAAGAATGAGACTAGCAGCTCTAATATTACAGGATCGGAGTTTGTTAAGTGTCTTACTTACGAGGTGAGCTCTAAGCAGTGGCATGACTGAATAAAGTCTCTACATTCCTCAGTGGGAGGCAAGGACTTTTATGACCTTTGGGAACAAAAGTGATTCCACACCAGGACACCAGACTTCCAAGGTCACCCTAGCAGGTATCATATAAGAGTAATTTTGCAAGTAGAAGTGAGCTAACGGAGAGTAAGAGGACATCTATATTTGACCTCAAAAACCTGTTTTCCCTACATTCTGGTACTCAAGGCTGACTCTTACAATTTGTCATGAACCCCTCTTTCCCAATGTCCCTGAGGACCTTGAGGAGAGGCATGGTAACTATATAGGTAAGGACAGGCAGTGTTATTGGATGCATAGACCACAGTAGTAACACAGGCAAATGCACAGGAAAAGGCCAAAATCCAGCAAAAACTCTTGTCAGCTAGAGGAGAAGGTGGGAAGTAAGGCAACCACACCAGATCAGTCATCAGGTATATCCATCGCCTGTATCTGTTTCTTCATGTGGCCTAACAACTCAGTAATGTTCTGGGGTAGTCTAATCTACAAACAAAAGATTCCATCTTTACTATAATAGCACATGTCCTGTCTTATGAGACTGTTAGAATGCCAAGTGCCAATTGGTTCTGAAGGTCTACCTTCCTCACCTGGGTTGTTTGGATTGGTAATAGCCACAAATGCTTGTGACTTACCTACTATCTATCATTCAGGACCTAGTTAGTAAAATTGGTTAGAACTTTAATTTGTCCCATGACTTCCAAGGAGCCAAAAGGTGGAACAAAAACAGTTCAAAGGTAATCATACCAATGGAAAACACTGTGGCTAGTCTACCTAGATTTTACTATGGAGTAATTCAGAGATTTGGGTACAGATTCCCCAGCAGTCTCTGCAGCATAGATAAACCTGACAGTACAGCGCCCTCCCCAATCATCTGTTAACCAGGGCCACAATTAGTGGCCACACAACAGTTAAAATCAAGGTATTGTTGTTGTTAAGTGCCGTCGAGTCGATTCCGACCCATAGAGACCCTGTATAGGGTTTCCAAGGAGCAGCTGGAGAGCTTGAATTGCCGGCCTTGTAGTTCAAACAGCTTTGCAGTCTGACACTTTAACCCACAGCGCCACACCATGAATCCTAGAATCAAGGTAGTTAACTGCACCTAATCACTAGCATTCGACAGTATCACTTACTGACAGGGGGTCAAAGTGCAGCCCATTTTTTTCTGGGAGAACTTGGCTCAAAACAGACAGGTTTCCTCAGCACACACTATTAGAGCGGTAACCAATCTAAACAATAATGTGACCACAGACCAGAAGGCAATACTGTCTTTTCCTGGGACATGAGTTTCCATGGCAGTCTGGGCACTAGGAAAGGTCACATTGTGCCTCCCTCTCCTTTTATCCTCCATGTAGTCACAGACGACCAAACATGTTTCCATATATTTTCCACAGCTACCAATCCGTTTTGACAAGAGACTTCACATTCCAAGGCATGTCTGCAGCTCTTGAGAAGGAGAGTTGCTCACCAAGAAACTGCCTTTTTGGTGTACTGGCCACCACGGAGACTACCCAAATCTGTTCTCATGTTATTCTCAAGGAGTTTTCCCACAGTTGTCAGCCTCCCCCCACCCCCAGCCCTGTCCCACTCTCTTCTCACAGCTACAACCCCCCCCTTCTTTCCAGTCCTCTCCCAGAGAGCAGGGTTCTTCTATGACCACAGTAGCCTAGCTGCATTAATCTCTTTTGCTTTCTGCTAGAATTTCCAACACAGCTCTGCCAACTCAGTGGAAGTGGGAGCTTGGAGGGGGGAAGAAGGGACATAAAAGGAAGTGGACAAGCAGCTTTTCCTCATACCACATGTGTGGGGGTTTACTGGGACCAGTTATCTCCTACTAAGTTCACTCTCCCTCCCGTTTGCTTGTTCTCATTACCCTCACAGCCTGAGCAAGAGGGTAACATACCAGGACTCCTGCTTATGGAGGGGAAGTACTGACAGCAAAGGGTAACTGGGATCCCTCTCTCATGCTCAAGTGCTCCAACTTGTCACTTGCTCTTTCAGAACAGCTTCCTCCTTCACTTCCATTTTTGTAAACCTGAAAGCAAGTGTCTGTAGCTGTTCACCCAGCTCTTGGAGCTGATTCTTTTTGAAAGTGAGTTGTGGCCACAAATAACCTTCACATCGCTTCCTAATCATAAATCCTCCTGCATTGTTCTTCATGGGCTTTAATGGCTAACTGGGCATTGGTAGCCATTGAAAAACCCAGAGCAGTGACCACTTCTCTCACTACACCTCTCCCTTGTCCACTTGTCTACACTTCTGAAGACACAGACCAGTAATCCGAAATCAAACTCTTGGTGCTGGAGGATCAGCACCAGACAGCAAATCACAAGGTTGGCAGTTCAAACACACCAGCTGCTCCTCAGAAACCCTATATAGGTTTGCTATGAGCTGGAATTGACTCAATGACACTTAATAACAACAATTCTAACTTTGCCTCCAAATATTGAGGGGCTCAGAAACTTAAAAACATGTCTGGTGTCTCCCAGATTACAGGATAAGCCAAACCATAACCCATGTTCACTGCCATTGGGACAATTCCAACTCAGGCTGACCTTATATACGGTTTCTAAGACTATAAATCTTTATGGGAGCAGACAGTCTCATTTTTCTCTTGCAGTGCAGTTGATTAACATTAACTTTATAGTTAACAGTCCAGTGCTTATCCTACAATGCCACCAGAGGTTCTGATGGGATGATAGTATAGAAGTTTATTAAAGAGCTTACTTACGAGGCAAGCCCCAAGTGATGCCAGGGTTAACTCAGATCTCCATGTCCCAACCCCCATGGAGACACTGGGGTTTTTAAGGCCTGCAAAAGCATAATTGACTCCAAGTAGAGGTCAAGACCCCTCCAAGGCTATCTAGCAGCTAATACATAAGAGTGTAGTAGTAAGAGTGAAGGAATCGACTAAGCTAGCAGAAAGCAAAATAGAGCCATACTCAGTCTCCCAAAGTCTCTTTCACCTGCAGGTGCATGCCTAAAACTGAAATCATTATGAGGTATAGTAATTCTGTGTTTTTGTTTTTGAAGACTTGCCAGACTTTTTCAAAGCAACTGTATCATCTTACATTCTGACCAGTAACGGACAAGGGTTCCAAATTTTCCACATCTTTACCAATGCTTGTTATTTTATTATTATTATTATATTCATCCTACTAGGTGTAAAATTGCATATCATTGTTGTTTTGATTTGAATTTCTATAATAACTAATGACATTGAATATCTTTTCATGTGTTTATTTGCTATTTGTCTGTCTTCTTTGAAGAGCTATCTATTCAAGTCTTGGGCCCATTTTTTAATTGAGTTATTTATCTTTTATTTTTGAGTTCTAAAATTCCATATGTATACTGAATACTATATATATATATATGAATAATATATATACTATAATACTTATATATAAGAGTTGAGAAATAATTTTATCCTATCATGTAGGTTTTCTTTCACATTTGTAATAGTGTCCTTTGATGCACAAAAATGTTTAGTATTGGTGAAGTACAATTAATGTTTTGTTTATTCTTTTCTTTTGTAACTTGTGTTTTTGGTGTCACATATTTGTTCCTTCTTCATATGAGTTAATAGGCTGGGATGTTAAAAATAAGTTGGTGAAAATGGTTGTTGTTGTTATGTACCGTGGAGTCAGTTCTGACTCATGGCGACTCTGTACAGGGTTTCCGAGGCTGTAAATCTTTATGGGAGCAGAAAGCCTCATCTTTCCCCCGCGGAACAGCTGGTAGTTTTGAACTGCTGACCTTGCAGTTCGCAGCCCAATTCGTAACCACTACACTACCAGAAAATTAGAACTGAGTTGTTGGCATTCTCATAGCTGTGGTGACGGAAGAAGTAATGGAACTCCCAAAAGAGGGCTTTTAGTTTGGAACAAACAAAAATTATATTGAGCCGCAAAAAGAATCAAACCAAGTCTCTAATCAGGTTGTTTCCTCATTGTCAAAGATGAAGTTGCCTTACTTTACCTGTCTAAAAGGTAACTTCTTTCTACAAAAAAGAGATCACTATCCAGAGCACTACTTCGTATATAAGACAAACAGCATCATACAGAGGTCAATAAAAAATGATCATGTGAACCAACTAACAGTCCCAGGAAGTAAATTTGGATACATGGATATTCCCCTACTTTTGCTCCAAAACGTCTACCTTTACATTTCCAACCCTCACATTCAGTCCTGATAGCAATTATTGACTATTGTATCCCCATCTCCTTTCATCAGCCCCACCCAGACAGATTAGATACTACTCAGTGGAGATTCTACCTTCCTCCGCACCCTCTGGATCTAGGCTCCCTCTGGAAAGCTTGTAAGCCAGTCACTTCTTGCCTTTGTAGCCCCCCACCCCCTGCCATTTTGGGTAGCCAATGTCCAAGTTGCCCAATCCTGCCTACCCTGTGTATAAGAGGAGGTGGGAATGATCCTCACTGTAAAGATTTGTTCCCCCTTTTGAGCTACTGCATCCATAGGTGTAGGTTAAGTTCATCAAATTGTATCAGATT
>NW_006408771.1:483526-487042 GCF_000296735.1 Chrysochloris asiatica | reverse complement strand
GAGTATTCCAGAACACTTAATTGTACTTCTAAGAAATCTGTACCTGGACCAAGAAGCAGTTGTTCGAACAGAGCATGGGAACACTGAATGTTTTAGAATGGGAAAAGGTGTGAGACAAGGTTGTATTCTTTCACTATACTTATTCAACCTGTATGCTGAACAAATAATATGAGAAGCTGGGATCTATGAAGAAAAACGTGGCATCAGGATTGGAGGAAGACTCATTAACAACCTGCTATATGCAGATGATACAACCTTGCTTGCTGAAAGTGATGAGGACTTGAAACATTTACTGATGAAGATCACAGAACACAGCCTTCGGTATGGATTGCATCTCAATGTCAAGAAAACAAAAATGCTCACAACTGGACCAACATTCATATCAATGGAGAAAAAAATGAAGTTGTCAAGGACTTCATTTTTCTTGAATCAACTATCAACACTCACGGAAGCAGCAGTCAAGAGATCAGACGACGTATTGCATTAGGTAAACCTGCTGCACAGGAACTTTTTAAAGTTTTGAAGCGCAAAGGTGCCAGCTTGAGGACTAAGGTGCACCTGACCCAAGCCCTGGTATTTTCAATAACCTCATATGGATACGAAAGCTATAAAGTGAATAAGGAAGATCGTAGAAGAAGTGATGCTTTTGAATTGTGGGGTTGGAGGAGAATACTGAAAATGCCATGGACTTCCAAAAGAACCAATGAATCTGTTTTGAAGGAAGTGCAGCCAGAGTGCTCCTTGGAGGCCAAGATAGCTAAGCTTCGTGTCTCATACTTTGGACATGTTGTCAGGAGGGAACAGTCGCTGGAGAAGGATGTCATGTTGGGTAAGATGGAGGGTCAGATATAAAGAGGAAGACCCCCAATGAGATGGATAGGCCAGGTGGCAGCATTGATGGCATCAAGTGTGGCAGCATGATGAAGTTGGCCCAGGATCGGACATTGTTTCCTTCTGCTATGCATGGGGTCGCTATGAGTCGGTTCCGACTTGATGACATCTGACAAAAACTTCAGCTTCTTGCTTTCAAAGTTGCCTGAGAGATTTCAAGATGCAAGTGTTGGTTGTTATGCTATGCCTCAGGCTTCAATTTAATTTTCGGCCTGTTTTGTTTTTAAACTCTCTTTCCCTCTCTACAGCCCTGTCCTGCCCTTTGCTGTATTAAAAAAAAAAAAAAAAACATTCAGAGCTTGCTCTTGGGCTGAGTATCTGTGCGCATGCGTGGCAGAAGAACCCACCAGTACTGAGGGTGGGGAGTGTCCATTTGCTCAGGCTCCCCCTCTAGTCACCAGAACGGAGATACGCAAACAGTGGCCGAGCCAATGGCCAGATACCAAAAAAAAAAAAGAAAGTCAGAACAAAGCAAAACTGACATAGTGTATTGTCTACCTTTGCTCCAAGGTTCCCGCGACGTTTTTCTGTGGTGTTTCTGCTCCTCTGCTTGATCTCGCTCAAGATGTCGGCTCCGGGCCTCCGAACCCCACAGATTCAAAAGTACGCGATTTCTTACTTCACCTTCAAGTACCACAAGCTATAAGCCTTCAAACTTTTAAAATATTCCGATCTTTGTGATTCTGAGTTTTGGAGCTCTGCCCTGGATCCGCTTTGCGTGGCATTCTGTGGTTTTGCTGACAGGCGAACTTCACTGCACTTCCACCCTATCCGCCATCAAGCCCCACTTTCCAGCCTGTTTTATTTTTAAACTCTCCCTCTCCACACCCCCTGTTCTGGCGTTTTCCCTATTAATAAACAATTCAGGGCGGGCTGTAGCCCTTTTGAGCTGCCTGTCCCTTTAAATGCTGAGAGGATCTGTGCACCTGCGTGGTAGAAGGACCCTGTAGTGGTGGGGGTGGGTGGTGTCCACCTGCTCAGGGACCCCCGCTAGTCACCATAATGGAGGTGCACAGACAGCTAGCGTCCAATGAACAGTTCCACACACAAAAAAAGAAAAATCAGAACAAAACAAAAATATTATCCACCTTTGTTCAGAGGTCCGCAGGCATTAATCCAAGGTGGGTCTGCTTGTTACCTGGCTTGGCCTTGCTGTTTGGTTGCTCAAGTTGACTGTCTGGCCGTTAAGCCCAGCAGATTGTAAAGTACAAGACTACTTACATCGCTGCAAGTTCCACTGCCTATAAGCCTTCAAACTTTTTGAAGATTCCTATATATATGGTTCAGAGTTTTGGAGCTCTCCCCTGAACCTGCTTCGCCTGGTATCCTGTGGTATTGCTGATAGAGATCTTCACTGCACCTCTTCCTTTTCCACCATCAAGCCACGTGAGTATTCTTATGATCTAAAAATTTCCAAGGATAATTTCTAATGTGGTAAATATCAGCAGACATCTGCATAAGTAGAAGTTATTTTGGTTCCTCAGTAAATTGTAAGTGTTCATGGTCCTGAGACCAGTATTTTAAGAAGACAGTTCTAACAGCATTTTGGTCCTCAAAAGGAAAACTTCTATTCTTTTAAAGTTGATGTGGAGTCATCATTAGAGGGAAAAACCAAATACGTTTGCAGTCAGTAACTGATTCACAATGGAGAGAGCATCAAGGCCTGGATCAGGTGAATGAGAAGTTCAACAGGTAGTAAATTAGGAGGCAGAGCATTTCAGTTGAGTGACAAGCACAAGCAAATGCTCAGAGGAAGGAGACCATGGAGCACTATTTTGGCCAATCTACTTTGGCAACAATATCATATGCATAATGAGAAATAATAAAGGACACCAAGAAAGTAAAATATGGTAGGATATAAAGAGACTTTAGAGTCAGACTGAAGAGTTTGGACTGAATTTTTCTGGCCTTGGTAGTTCTTTGTGCAAATATAAGATTATAAACTATACACTCCACACATACCAGTTAATAGAAAGTACTAAAGAGGCAGGAAGTTCTTCGAATTTTCTTCAGTTATGATGCTAGTTTAGGCTATATGTAAAAAAAAATATTAAGGAAATATTAAAAAAAAGTCAAAGGGAAATTCAGATGACACTAAGATTCAAAACCCTGAGTCCAAATTTATCAATGATCTTGAAAAGTTGCTTGACCTTAAGCAAATCTCTTCCCCTCTCTGATATCAGACACTTCACAGTGTGGTGCTATAGGAAAAGCACTGGACCACAAGGTTAGTGGTTCAAACTCACCAAGTGCTCCTCAGAAACCCTATACAGGGTTGTTATGAATCAGAACTGACTGAAGGGCACTTAGCAACAACAACAATGAGTCAAATAGTCAAATGAACATAACAATCAACGACTGCTCAAAGCTTATTTGAAAATAAGATGAGCACATGGAAAATATTCATTCTTTGAAGATTATAAAAAATGATAGATAAATAGGGCATTTTGTTATCAGAGTTTTTGTCACCAAACTCAGGGAAAGACATTGATCTAACTTAATGTAATTGGAGACCAAGGGGTCTCAAGGTGCACTGGCTAAGGCCACCACAGTCACTTTTTACTTTTCCAGGGGAGAAGAATACAGTAAATTCTCTAGTATCATATTTTTCTATATAGCATATAC
>NW_006408771.1:480773-482241 GCF_000296735.1 Chrysochloris asiatica | reverse complement strand
CAGGTGAAGTGGGTATTTTCTGCAAGTGTGGGTGTTCTTGTGCATATGCCCTCTCTTCTTATCAGCTAGATGCTTCACTTTCCACTCTAGTCCTCTGTGGCTATGTCACTGACTCTGGGCCCAAGAGTTCCCAGGTCTTGCCATAATGCTGGCCAACCAGGTCTCCACCTAGGTTCACAGGAGTCTACTGAACATGGTAGGACTTAGCTTGCAGCTTCATTGTTGTTTATTCCTCACTTCCCCTTATCGGTGATGAATGTGGTCAACAATCAGAGCATGTATTCCCATTAAGTCTTAGTCTTGGAAGGGGGTTTGCCCTGAGGTGACCTGACCACTTGCCTTGATGTCTCCTAAGTGAGCAACTTGCTTGTTTTTGTAGTAGCCATTATTGTTTTTTATTCTATCATTCGATTTTTCTTTCAGGAAGTATCTTTTGTTCTTCTAGCAGCTCCAGACTGGTCTTATTGTTCTTTCAAGGGAAAATTTCCTACCTCAGAAGTTTCTGGATGGGGCACAGGATTCCACCTGTGGTCTTATGCAATGTAGAGGCTCCTCAAGAAGCCTCCTTCACTGGGCAAGTTGTAGCCCCATTTTATGTATTCCAATCAGTTATAGGCTGAAGACAGATTTACAAGCTTTCTATGGTAATATTTCTGCCTATTCCTATCTCTCCCCTCAGGTGTCTATTTTATATTGGTGTGCAAGGGAAACCAAGATTCAAAAGACATCCAAGCAGCTGAACATTATTTCCTCTCTTTTACCCATTCAAACCATACTTCAATCCTGGTATTCCAGAGCCCTGTTGTTCCAAGGTTGTGCATACATCATTATTTATCTCTGCCCCACTTAGCCCATGCAAACCTGCCTAACTGTTCTCCCATCTGTCTTGTTCTTCCATTCCCCTTCCCCTTCTTGTGTATTGTCCCCCTCCCCAGCACCCAAACTATCCTGTGTCTATTTCCTACCCTGTGCTACACCTTGCCTCCCTCGCCTCACCCCAGCCCTCACATACCAGTAACCAAAAATAATCCAATACCCCCTTTTTAGTATGGATTCTTTTTCTTAGTCTTTTACAATAGTGGTCCTATGCAGTATTCCTCCTTTTTTGACTGGCTAATTTCACTCAACATAATGTTCTCAAGATTCATCCATGTAATGTGGTAGCTTACAGCCTCCTTGTTGTTCTTCAAGGTAGCATAATATTCCATTGTGTATATGTACCACAGTTTGTTTATTCACTCTTCAACTAATGGGCACTTTGGCTGTCTCCATCATTTTGCTATTGTAAATAGTGCTGCTATGAACATTGGTGTGCATATATCTACTCATATTATGGCCCATATTTCTTGTGGGTAAATGTCAGCGACATATGCAGACCCCGAGACGCTGTGGCCCCTTGAGAAGACAGACAAGACTCTGACCAGGGGCCCGCTCCAGATCTGCAGGTCATGGCCCTTGTGGACCAGGA
>NW_006408771.1:461824-474339 GCF_000296735.1 Chrysochloris asiatica | reverse complement strand
TCTTGTTACATAAAAAGACTACATAGTTTAAAATACCCTTCATTTGAGGACTAATCTGATTGGGTAGAGAAGCTGTGTTTCACCAGGAAGAATAGCCAGTGGAAACTTGCTGTTGGGCAGACAAAAAGGGAACAATCTCAGAAGAAGAAATTGTTTGTTTTGTTTAAAAAAAAACTGCCATAAAGTTGATTCCAACTTATGGGGACCCTATGTGAAAGAGTAGAACAGCCCTAATGGGTTTTCAAGGCTGCAATTCTTACAGAAGGAACGTGTCACATCTTTCTCCCTCTGAGTCAAAAATCACTGACTTTTGAGTTAGAAGCTGAGTGCTTTACTTTGCCACCAGTGTTCAAAGGAAGAAGTAGGAAATATACAAGGAAACATGGAACCATAACAATGGAACCATGATCCATTCCATCTTTGAAAGGAAAGGGCTTTTATAGGATGACTACTTAATGCCCTTGTCTATCAGATCTCATATTACTTGGAATTAGAAAAGCAGTTAGCTGGCCATATGTATAGCTTTCTTTGGATAACCAAAAGGATATGAAAAAAGCAAACATTAACTGTGTAGACTCATATCATGGTGGTCTAGACTAGGTGAACAGTTCTATTCATCCAACACCTCTTCCCAAATGTATCCACAAACATAATCATTTGAACCAGTCTAATATCTCCTAACTATTATGATATTTTTTCTGGGCTCAAGTATTTGTAAGAATTGTTGTTGTTGTTGTTATGTGCCGAGGAGTCAGTTCCGACTCATAGTGACCCTGCACAGGGTTTCCAAGGCTGTAAATCTTTACGGGAGCAGAAAGCCTCATCTTTCTCCCACGGAACAGCTAGTAGTTTCAAACTGCTGACCTTGCGGTTCGCAGCCCAATTCGTAACCACTACACTACCAGAGCTCCTTTAGGACAAGGTAAATTCACCTCTGGCATTCTTGAGTTAACATGAAAATACTGTGGGTTTTCAAAATCCTCATAAGGTATGATAATCTTTAGTGCTGTTTATTAAATATTCCCTACTCTCTTTTCATGTATATAACAGTCTTAGATATTGTCATAAAATGTGAGCAAAAATGGTATGGGTCAATTTTGGGCAGAAGCTTTAATTGTATAGTGTGTGATTTCCCAAAGTTCTTTCCCCTCTGCTGGGGTGAGCACAATATTTGGATAGCAGCAGTTCCATCAGCCTGTGTCCATGTCTAAGGAAGACACAGAGCATTGCCTTCAGTGATCTACAACTGACATTTGGCTAAGAGAAAAATAAACTTTCTTGAAACAAGCTATTGAGATTTAAAGGCTATTTGTCACACCAGCATAACCTAGTGTATTCTAAGCTAAGATACAAAGATAATGTCATGGGGGAAAAAACAAACAAACAAGAGATGGCTAATGGCATGCCTGAAAATAATACAGGCTTTGGCATCGAATAGACTTAAGTTCTAACCACCGACTATTTCCTAGCTGTGTGATTTTGGGTATGTTCACTGCTCTGGAGTCTGAATTTTCTCATCCGTTTTTCAGAGAAGTACATTATCATATAGAAATGCTTGCCACAAAATGTAACGCATTGTGGGTGTTCAATACAATTATTGTCATTCTTATTATTTTCCCTCCAAGAGCACACCATATAAAGAACTGGCTTCATTCCTGTTGCCTGTGACAGCCAACTGGCAGAGTCAGTTGTGTTTGATACACAACTCAGATCAGTGTTGCTGAAACTTTCCACCTGACATAGGTTCAGGGGCCATTTTAGGAGCAAGAGTGTGCCTGTGCTATCTGTAATGCCCTAGGGACAGTGTCCCTAGATAGCTATTCAATACATTATATGAGTCAAGTCATTACGTGCCCAGAAGCAGATAAATTAAACTGTACAGTGTTACCACTAAATCAAATCAACACTGCAAGAAGTGGTCCTGGACAGGCAATCACTCTCTTTTGGGCCAGGCTAGCATGCAAATGAAAGGCAGAGAGCCAGGTCAAAGAGGATTGAGTGTTACCAGGAAAGTCATTGAAAATAACTGAGTCCTGGCTGCTAAAGCTTTCAGATCAGAGTTTTAATTCTTAATGTGACTTGGAGCTGGAATGGAAGCATTAAATCTGAAGGTAACTTTGACACGTATGAGGTGCCACCCTTCCAAGGTAACTCATGGATATTAAAGTTCATCATAGTGTCACGCTTAAGGTTCACACATACACATATACAACTAGTTAGAAGGGTACGCAGATGACGGACGTCATGATGAAGGAAATCAAATAGGAATGCCTGTAGCCTGTCCTCTGTAAGACAAGTAGAACTGAAACATCGCCAAGATAAGTGTTTGTGAAGAGTTTTAACCATCCCTTAGGTTTATAGACTGACTTATGAGATGCTGGTTTTCTTCCTCAATATATATCCAATGAATGGTGACGTCCATTACGTTTGCTAAAGTCTATTGTCACTGCCACCCATCTTGTATTTAGGAGACCCATAGACATGGTGACATTTTTCTGAGAAATCATCCTAACCCAATAAATGGAATTTATTGTTTGCTAACTAACCTAATGTTAGCCTATAAGATTCTTTGGGTGAACGATTATTCTTTTCTCTCAAACACATTTGGAAATATATTAAACTAAGTCAGAAACTTAGTGAGAACCTGAGTTGTCCTCAGACAAACTGGGACAATTGTCCTCAGAGAAACTCAGAAATACCTTCAGGTATTTCAGGTTGAAGAAAATCTTGAATAAAAATGGTCAAAAACACCAAATTTCACTGGGACCCAGTTAAGACCTTTTGAGAAGGTAACATCCTTCCAAGCAACTTCAGTTTCATGTCAAAAGTAGATCTAATATGTAAAGTAACAACTGAGCTTTTGAAAAAAGAGACAGGAACACAACATTAAGTAGAAGAAGACTAAGCAGGAAATAGTTCTTAAACTTCACTTACATTTTGTAATTTGTGTTTGTTTCTTTCTGTGTTTGTAAATTATAGGATTTTAAACCTGTTCTCAAAGAATCATCCCAGTGTCTGGAATCTTTTGTAGTATTTATATGGCACCATTAAATATGTAAAATGTTTGAATAAATAATTGCAACCTGCAATTGACAACTCCGGAAGTAAGATGATAATTCCAGTTCTCTCTGCGATTTGAAATCAGAGGAAAAAATGTGGTTATTTCAGACATAGCTGTGTTTTGCTTTGCACCTTTTGTCCCCTGCCAAGAGAGTCCAGGGACAGTAACATTTCTGAGACCTTGTGAAATGTTCCAGTAATAGCCATTGTAACTCACACCTTGATTTGTCCTGGGTCACTGGCAAGTATGATGGATTGTGATTGCTGCACATTTAGGGGTTATTCCAAGGTTGGCCAGTGAGGGTTAATATTCAGTTCACCCACCATACTAATGCAGTGGAGGAGGAAACTTCTATTAGGCATTCTGAAACATTAACCAAAAATAAGAAGAGGAAGTATTCTGTACTCCTAGAATCAGCCTAGTTGTAAACTGCTGAAAGGCGAGTGCTAGATTTTGCATATACACAGTAGATCCTGAAGAGTATGTATTGTATGAAAAGCTGAGTGAGGGTTCCCTTTGATAATTCAAAAGACAGAGACATGGAGCTAATTTGGGAGCTATGCACAGTGGCACGAGATAGGCCATCTGCAGAAAAAAAAAAAAACACACACACCAAAAAACAGATTTCTAAAAAGTACAAATCTTTCACTGCATTCCAAATTAAATTAATTTATTAATTATGATGTTTACACACAAGTGGAACACAGACTGGCTCAAAACTAAGATCTTCTTCCTTATGTGAGGAGCAATGACCCAGTTTTCTGTGTTTGTGGAGTTTGTTTAGTATGGGATGTCTTTTCCTAATTATTCTCTTTCACTGAGCTTTTCTGTATCAGGCTCAGTGAATGTCAAAAAGAAAAGCAAAATGGATAGCCATGGATGCATATAACCCTTGTCTATTTGGGCTACAGGGTGGCTACTTCAGACTTGTCTAATTTATAGAGCTTATGGAAAGAAAGACAGGAAGGACTAGCCTGTCCTTAAGTGCAAGGACAGGATGCTAATATGATCTTACAGACACAGAAAAGAGATAAAGTGAAAATACTCTGAGGTAGCAGTGTGTCCCATTTTCTAAGGCAATAGGTGTGTGTGGCTGGAGCCCCTTAAGCAATGGGTAGAGTATTAGGACATAATGATGAAAGTTGATGGAGGAGGGGGTGGGTAGAAAAGAGATGATTTGAGGTCTTCTAGAGTGTGGCACTGTGTGATAAATGCTGGACTGCAAAGTTGGCTTGAACAGCAATATTGGTGGTTCAAGCTCACCAGTCGCTCCTCGGAAACCCTATACAGGGTCACTGTGGGTCAGAACTGACTCGACAGCACTTACCAACAACAACAGACCATTGTCAGGACTCCTGGTGTGGTACTGTAGAATCAGGGCTAGACTGCGAACCACAAGGTTGGCAGTTCAAGCCCACCAGCTGCTCCTCAGAAACTCTGTACAGGGTCACTGAGTCAGAACCAAATCAACAACACTTAACAATGACAGCAACAGACCACTGTCAAGCTCTAGTAGAAAAGAACCAAGATCTGACTCTCCTAACTTCTAAACTGAGACTAGATTCGAGTGGACAAAAGAAAGCAGAAGGCTTTTAGAAAGTTGTTCCTATAACCCCAGAGACAGAGAGAGATGGGTTTTGGTGACAAAAAAAACCTAGATAGATATTTGCTCTGACAATTAGAAATCGTGAGCTCTAGGGCAATAATAAAAACGAGTAACTTTGACCGCTGTGGAACAGTTTCAAGCATTTCACATTTCCACCAACATCAAAAATAGCCTCAAAGGTTTAATATCTAACTACATGTTTCATGTTATAAGTAATTTAGAAAAATCTTGTTTACATAAGCTTCTAATGATTTAAAGGCAAAAGTATTCTTTTCCTAAAGGGGCTGAATTCTATTGCACTTTAGCAAAAACTCTTCTCCTTGGATGATTCTTCCCTAATCTTAGAATAGAAAATGACCTCTAATCTACCCAAACCAACCTCTAGCATGGCCACAGAATACTCCTATAACCACCAGGACACCTCTGTTGTATGCTGTTGGGAATAAAGAAGTTATAGAAGGTGACTCTCACTGGGATATCCCTCTACTCAGTAACATTAGTTATATAAGTGGATAGAAGACTGAAATCATTAGGACTTTTGGAGTACCTGGGTAGTACAAATGGTTAACACTCTCAGCTGCTCTCAGTTGGAGTATTTAGTCCACCCAGAGGCACCTCCTTCGAAAGTCACAGCCTTCAAAGCCCCATGGAGCAGTTCTACTTAGCACACATACAGTTTCCAAGACTACAAGTTGATTCTTTAGAAACAGGTACTGGTATTAGAATTTGTAGATTTAGGATTTTCCTGGAGATATTGAAGATTCCAAGCCCAGATTTCAGAGTGCATTTGATCCTTTTAATTCACATCATTGCTTGGGTTCTCAATTGCATGCACACTGAGCTTCCATCCCTGGCCTTGATCCCACCTGTTCCTGTTGACAAAGATCCCAGAGTGTTAGGTTGCTGACCCACTGAGAAGTTCTCTTTCTTCCACTGCTGGCAGCATTGTCATAAACACTACCAATTCACACTGACATGGTTGTAGCAACATCCCAGTCTCCTGTCCACTGTGAATCCTAGTGCTCCTAAGTGCCACTCCCCCTGAATGACATTCCTTATGACCTTCCAGCAGCTTTGCACAGACACGCGTGTGTCCCAAACATCCATTTAAGTGATCAAGGATAACCCAACTTAACCTTTTCAAGACTCAATTATTTTCTGCTTTGAATGTGTGGTTGAAAGCATCTGTTTCCAATAATTTATACCATTTTGAATGAAATGAAAAAAAAAATTGAATGTGGCTTTTTATATAATTGTTGGAACACATATGTCCTGTTGAGTCCTGATGTTGGAGTTGGGTTGAAGCCCATTTCTTCAGGTGCACATAGTTAGGCTGGTCCTCACCAGCTAGTAGCAGGCACCAAAGGCTTCCCACTAAACCACAGATCCAGAAAATGTAGATGGGTGCTACATGTCCCATGGGTCACAGAAGGGTTAAATACTGTCACACGTCCCCAAGAGCAATTTCTACTTTTATTCCTACCTCCACTTTTGCTCATATTTTTCTCATCCACCTCTAACTAGGAGTGCCTTCCCCTTACCACTTGTTTAAATTCTACCCAACATTCAAAACCCAGTTCAAAGCCCACTTCCTCCATGGAACCTCTGAGATCAATCCAGTCTTAGGAGTTATTACGATTATAATTGCTACCTTTCATGTTAGCACTTAACTGCTGTCTCCATTTTATATCGGAATCTTTTCTACAAAGTTGCAAGACCTTTAAGAAGCAGATCCAGTGTTTTACAACTACCCAGCACACTTCTGGGCACAGAGGAGATATCAAACCCAGATTTGAGAATGTACTGGACCCCTTAATGCACATCATTGTAGGCATAGTATGGTCACATATGTCTTATATGAAATAAAGTAACAAAGAGGCAGGATTTTAATCTCAGTATTAGAGAATACAGCATCCTGTCTGGCACTGTAAGATAAGCACTGTACTGCTAACTGCAGGTTTACTTTTCAAGCCAATGAGCTGTCCCTTGGAAACCCTATACAGGGTGACTATGAGTTAGAACAAACTCTACATCACCTAACAATAACATCAGAGAATACCAAGTACAAAAGGTTAATGCACTCAGCTGCAAACCAAAACGTTAAAGGTTTGAGTCCACCTAGAAGTGCCGTCGAAAAAAGATCAGGCACTCTATTTCCGAAAAATCAGTCATTGAAAAACCCTATGGAGCACAGTTCTACTCTAACATGAGTTGGAATCAACTTGACAACATCTGCTTATCAAAGAATATCATAATCCCTATAAAAATCTAGTAATTTTTTCATACAGAAAAAAGCAATTAGGTTCTCTAGTTTGGGTTTGCCATTTGAGTAATTCTAATACGTCTCTGGGTAAGGACCAACTGCTTAACTTTTAGAGCTGAAAGATAGCATAGATGTTATACCATCCATACACAAAGGAGGAAGCCGAGGGTCAGAGGAGCGTTTCTTGCCACAAATCAGATTAGTAGTAGAACTAAAATGAGATCCTCATTGTTTAATGCTGTTGAGTTGATTCTGACTCATAGCGACCCTACATAGGGTTTCCGAGGAGCAGCTGATGGATTTGAACCTTGTGGTTCACATTTCAGTGCTGATCCTACAGTGCCACACCGGGAGTCTGGTAAACAGATCCTAAATTCTATGAAATTCCAGCTAGAACTCATGAGTTAATCCTTGTATTTTTGTACTGTTGGGTCTAGATGTTAGTGATAGAAAATGATTTGACAAGTACTTTCTGTGTATATTCTATGCTCCATCTCTGAGTTCATGCTTCTGAGCTCATAAAAAAAAAAAAAGACATAAATATAAAATGAACCCCTCTTTGCATTCAGTGCCTTGGAACTCTCTTTATTCTCTTCTAAGCAATGTTCTTATTTTTTGATTCATAGACCCCACTGAGGATTTAATTAAAGTTACAAACTTAGGAAAATGAATATATGCACAAATCACAGTGCATAATTTTAGGGTTCTGCAAAACTCTGCACCTCTAAGTTATAGCCTTTTGGGGTGCATGGGGAGCTTTGAAAAGCTATCCCTCAGCAATTACAAAAATAGAACCTTGGTTTTATCATTTCTATCATCCAAATGCATTGTCACATGTGTTTTCCTCCTTCCTTTTGAATGACTGGAGGAAATTCTGCAACACAGCTCCATTTCCTCCCTAAATAAATAAACTGCTTCCTTCAGTGCCTCAACTCCACTGCTCCAGGCACCACTGTGATTGAAAGACTTATTAGGGCTCAGCAGGTCTGGGTCACACACCCAGCCCATCAGCTTTCCAGAGCCCTGCCCTCACCACTCACAGAAGCTTCTGTGCCACACTGCTGGTTTGGAAAATCTACATCCCCATTAGTGGGCCTGGGAGCAGAATCGGTTCTAGCATTGTTCTGTTCTGGTAGGCCACATCAGTTAGGAGAGGCTGGGCCACAGATCACACTGCAGAAAGGCCTGGGGGATGTTTTAAGTGGTGGCTCTGGAATGAAAGATGTGATGGAAAAAGCACTTTCTCTCAGAAGCCATATATCATGAAGCTGCTCCAGACAGAAGAAAGTGA
This sequence comes from Chrysochloris asiatica, assembly GCF_000296735.1. Lineage (NCBI taxonomy): Eukaryota > Metazoa > Chordata > Mammalia > Afrosoricida > Chrysochloridae > Chrysochloris > Chrysochloris asiatica. Next base: position 466,118 of record NW_006408771.1, on the reverse strand, counting down.
AAAACAGATGGAGATGAGCAGGCAAATGCACCACAGGGACGCAGCTTGAGGGGGAGGGTGTGAGAAGGCAGAAGCCATTGACAGCAGCAGACAGAGGGAAAGGCCCACACTGTGGAGCTTACCAATGGAAAATCAGGGAAGGAGACAGAAAACAGGTGGAACCAAAGACAGTGCTGGGCTCCATCCCCCACTGTCAAGAAATCTTCTTGCCTGACATCACTTTTAGAGACTCATTTCCATACCAAGATAAATAAGTTGGCCTACTATGTGGTGCTGTGGATTGATGCACTGGACTGCAAGGTCTATTTGAACCACAGTGTCAGTGGTTGAGTTTGAACCACAAACCTTGCAGTTCAAACCAACTTTGCGGTCCCGTGCATATGCTACAGTGCCCAGGATTGTCCTGGTTTTAGCACTGAAATCCTGGAGAAGTCCTTCTTCCTAGGCCAATGGGGACAATTAATGGATGACTCTGTGACTGATCCTGAAGGCTAGAGGAGAACATTGAAATCGGCCTCTCTACACAGCACTCCCAAGTAATTCTAGTGTTGAGATACTGGGAGGCTGGGTTCCTTAAAAACACTGATTTTTAATCACTGGCATAACCTGACAAGTAGGTGTGCAATAAGGAAAAGTAATAGGAATGCAAAATAGAAAAAAATTGATGGTTTCCAAAAATTCTAAACCAACTGTTCTCAACCCTTAGAATCACATGAGTAGGTCTGAAGAACTGTCAATGGCTGGGTGTCAGACCTGAAGAGTTAAATCAGGTTCATTTGAGGGGAGGGCCTAGACAGTGACAGAAGTTGTTGTTGTTGTTGTTAAGTGCCATTGAGTCGATTCTGACCCATAGTGACATAGGATTTCCAAAGGGCAGCTGGTGAGCTTGAACCACTGACCTTGTAGTTCAAACGACTTTGCAGTCTGACACATTAGCCCACAGCGCCACACCAAGTGAGAACTGCTTTATTGTGGGCCTCCTGATTTCCTAGTTGATAGCATCTGATGTCAGGCAACCCAGGAAAACAATTTAATGTCCACACCTAAACACATAGAAAAGCACCCTCAAGCTTATGGGAGAAAGTTGTTATTAGGTGCCATCAGTCGGTACCAATTCATAGCGACACTATGCACAACAGAATGAAACACTAACCAAACAATTGTTTCCACACTGTAGCCCATTGATGCTGCCACTTTGCCAATCCAGCTCACTGGGGGTCTTCCTCTTTTTATCTGACCCTCCATCCTACCAAATAAGACATCCTTCTCCAGGGACTGGTCCCTCCTGACAATATGTCCAAAGTATAAGAGGCGAAGTTTGTCTATCCTGGCCTCCAAGGAGCACTCTGACTGTACTTCTTCCAATACAGATCTGTTTGTTCTTTTGGCAGCCCATGGTGCTTTCAATATTCTCCTCCAACACCATAAATTCATCTACGGTCTTCTTTATTCACTGTCCAGCTTTTGCATGCATATGAGGTTATTGAAAATACCGTGGCTTGGGTCAGGCACACCTTAGTCCTCAAGTTGACATCTTTGCTCTTCAACACTTTAAAAAGGTCTTCTGGAGCAGATTTGCCTAAAGCAATAAATCACTTGCTTGACTGCTGCTTCCATGATTGTTGTTAAGTTGTCTTCTTAATGACTTTCTTATTTCTTCCTGTATGATGTTCTTGATGTCGTCCACAACTCTTCCAGTCTTCTGTCTTTAGTGTTTAATGTATCACGTCTGTTTGTCAGATGATCTCTAAATTCAGGTAGGATATATTCAAGGTCCTGGTGTGGCACTGTGGGATAATGAGCCAGACTGCAAAGCTGTTTGAACTGCAATGTTGGCGGTTGAAGCTCACCAGCAGCTCCTTGGAAACCCTATACAAGGTCACTATGGGTCGGGACCGACTCAACGGCACTTAACAACAACATATTCAAGGTCATATTTTGGATCATCTGTACTTGTTTTTATTTTCTTCCACTTCAGTTTGAATTTGCATGTGAACAATTAATGGTCTGTTCCACAGTCTGCCCTTGGTCTTGTTTTGGCTGATGATATAGAGCTTTTCTATCATCTCTCCACAGATGTAGTCAATTTGATTTCTGTGTATTCCATCTGGCGAGGTCCATGTGTATAATTGTCTCTTATGCTGTCTAAAGAAGGTATTTGAAATGAACAGAACATTGATTTTGCAGAAATCTATCATGTGATCTCCAGCATCATTCCTATCACCAAGGCCATATTTCCCAACTACTGATCCTTCCTCTTTGTTCCAAACCTTTGCATTCCAGTCACCAGTAATGATCAATACATCTTGATTGTATGTTTGATCAACTTCAGGTTGAAGAAATCGGTATAATGCTTCTTTTAATCCTCGCTGGCTTTAGTGATTGGTGTGCAAATTTGAATAATAGTGTATTAACTGATCTTCCCTGTAGATGCATGGATATTATCCTATCACAGACAGCATTGTACCTGGTGACTGATCTGGATATGTTCTTTTTGATAATGAATACAACACCATTTCTCTTCAATTTGTCATTCCTTGCATATTGAACCGTGTGGTTGTCAGATTCAAAATGGCCAATACCAATCCATTTGAGCTCACTAATGCCTAAAATATTGATGTTTATGCATTCCATTTCATTTTTGACAATTTTCAATTTTCCTACGTTCATACTTTGTACATTCCATGTTCTGATTATTAATGGATGTTTACAGCTGTTTCCCTTCATTTTGAGTTGTGCTCATCAGAAAATTAATGCCCCATGGGCTTTATTTCCATGGGCTTTACTCCATTCACATCATCATGGTAAACTCTATTTTGAGGAGGCAGCTCTTCCCCAGTTGCATTTTGAGTGCCTTCCAACCTGTGGGTCTTCTTTTCTGGCACTATGTCTGATAGTGTTTCTCTGCTCTTCATAAGGTTTTCAGTGACTAAATATTTAGAAGTAGTTCATCACTCCTTCTTACTAGTCTGTCTCCATCTGGAATCTCATCTGAAACCTGTCCACCTTGTGTGATCCTGCTGATATTTAAAGTACCCATGGCATAGCTTCCAAAATCATAGCAACTCACAAGCCACCACAATATGACAAACTGACAGATGAGTGGTTGGTGGGCTATCATAGGTCCCTTTAACAGTTATTTCCTCTGCTTATTGTCATTGCTTGGTAAAGAAGCTATTTGAAGAGGATTGAAGAGGACTATCCAGGTATGGGAGTTACTCAAATACATTTGACCTTACCTTCCAGTGACTACAGAAAATGAAGCCCTTTCCTGAGGTCTGTAGAGAGAGTTAGGTCCTTCTGATACCTGACACAATTACATGTTGTGAGTATACACTAATCAAGCTACTATCATTGAGGAAAATTTCAAAGACTGTTTTCTTTACTGTGACTGATAAGAGAAAAAAATAATAATGTTTCTACAAAGACAATAAAGAGACAAGACTAACAGATAGGGAATGGAATCAAAGCTAATGGTAGACTAGGACAAGGAAGAGAAGAGAAAGGAAGGAGGTAAAGATGCAACACAGGGCTATTCTTCAGGTCCAAACCTCTGAATCAAAACTAACTTAGAACATAAAGACGCTCATAGACAAAACATCAGATACTGACAAAAAATAGATATTTTGCCTGAATTGAAAGGGTGTATTGTGTGGTGTTGAAGCCTGGCAAGGGCTGTGTGGCAATTGTATGTTAAGCTGGCAGATATCAGGTGAAGACCTACCATTTTCTTGAAGGACCTATCAGAAAGGAAAGGAGAGTTTGCCCAAACTTCTCAAGCTGACATTTTCTTCTCACTTCTACCGGTTCTTCAGAAGACAAATGAATCCTCAGTTTATCTGACTGGGAAATGTGATTCCTTGCAAACGGATAGTAGTAGAGTACAGAAACCTTATAAATATAACCAAATGAATCAAAAGAACAGTAGACTCCTTGACAAAAACAGAACAATAAGAAAATGTTTTCAAATAAGTAGTCAATGATTAGCTTTTTGAATTAGAACAGCAAATATTTTATTATAGTGTTAAGTCAAATCAAAGCATTTTATTTTTTAGCTATCACATATCAAAACTAAGTATAGGCATGAAACTTTCATGGCAACTTCTAGCTAAAGATTCAACCTTAAAAATAAAACAATTTTTAATTTATTTTTTAGGTCTGTGTATCCTATTGGCTTTGTGTAACACACAGGCTTAAATAAAGGATTTTCATGGATCCCTTCCCTCTAGGACAATGGTGGGGAAAGTTTTCTCTGCCAAAATTTGTAACATCATTCGTGGGCCATATAAAATTA
>NW_006408771.1:459851-460739 GCF_000296735.1 Chrysochloris asiatica | reverse complement strand
AACAATGGTGTAAAGCCAATGTTCTCCCATGCAAACTATCACTCAGTTCACAATAAACAACTTTAAAAAAGGAGTTTCCTCGGGGGTATGACTTGCTTCCAATCTACTGGACACTCCAGCAGGGCTTGCTTGCTTTTTACTGCCTCTGGATTCTGTATTTGGCTTGTTCTTGGGACTTGAGCCAGCATCCTGCCTAATGTCTACTGATTTGGAGAATTGTCAGCAGCCTGTTGTCTTACCTGCCAACATCAGAATCATTCAGCTCTGTAGCCAGAAGCCTACCATTTGACCTGCCAATCTTGGGTTCATACTTCAGTTGTGTGAGTTAAGAGAAGCCTTCAGCCTGATATCTGACCCTTAGATTTGGAACTTGCCTGCCTCAACAACTGTGTGAGCCTTTTTATAGCGATACATGCATAGCCTATACAGGGTTGCTATGGGTTGTAATTGACTTGATGGAACTTAACAACAACACAAGCTTCACTGATTTTGCTTCTCTAGAGAACCCAACCTAAGACAGTTTTCTAGTGCTACTGTAACAAAATACCACAAGTGGATGGCTTTAAAAAACACAAAAGTATTTTCTGACAGGTCAGGGGCTAAAAGTCAAAATCAGGGTCTTGACCATGATGATTCCTCACATGTTGGTTAGCCTTAGTTGTTCCTTGGTCCTTTGACTTACAGACAATGTTCAGATGGCATCTATCATCCCACCTGCATGTGCCTCTGCATCCATTCTGATCTTTTTATAACTCAGAATTGAATCCGTTTAGGATTCACTTTAGATTGGTAAATTATCTTGAACAACAAGAACAAAATACTCCATATAGGTCTATTTGGGAGCTGAAAATTGAATCATGGGGATAAGTTCATTTCTAAACCTGTAAC
>NW_006408771.1:429561-456458 GCF_000296735.1 Chrysochloris asiatica | reverse complement strand
CAGTCTGTTTGGAGGGAAGGGATGTATAAGTAAATGTATTCCACAAGATAAATGAAAAGTAGGAGGATTTTCTGTTTTAAGTTCAGTAAGTAACTCAGACCCTAACTTGCTATAGGAATTTGGAGGAGACCACACTTATGAAGGTGGCATTGTGGTGCAAAGTGAACTATGTCAGTAGAACCTTAAAGAAGAGAAGACTTACATAACGATAATTAGCCCTTACATGTCCAGTTACATCCATTACAGCATTTCATTCTCCCAGTAACCTGTTAGGATGAGTGTTATAAGAAAAGGAACCTCAGTGAACCACAGCAGTTCATCTGAGTCCAGTTTTTAGTCTCAGATCGAGGACTCAGAATCAGTTCCAGTGGAATAGTGCCTTTGAAGTTCCAAACAAATATCTTTACCAACAACCTGTCCACAGTAGAAAACAGTTCATGAATATCATCTGACTGAACATTTTATCTTATTAAGCCTTTCTCTTTATTCTCTCTTACTGACTATAATTGCTATTCTCCGATTCTCATGGTAGAATTTGCCACTTTCCCCACCGGCCCAGTCCTGCTTATATTGATCATCTTAAGCAGCCATGGCAGCAGCAGTAACAGTAGGAAAAAGAGTCGTAAGAGTCCTTGTTTAAATCAAATACCACATGGAAGCCCAGCACACCTTCCCCGGTTTCTGGACTTCTTGTTTTTCCGGCAATTAACATTTCTGAAAGAATATAGAAAGAGGTACAAAAGCATATTGATTTATTATTTTGACTGCTACAAAATAATCGCCCACAATGTCTAGGGCTGCATACTTATTTTGATGCTTACAAAGTCTAAGACTATGATTCACAGACTGACAGAGCAGAGAGGGATGATCAAATACTCTCATATCTCTTTCCAAGGGGTAAGGGCTTCTCAGTTTCTTGGGTGTAAGCATTGATTTGTGTTTTTCTAGTATGCTTTGGTCTTATACTTAGTAAACATTCTCCAGGCTTCTGGCAATAGGCAATTTCTGGAGGTGATATGCATTTTTGTCTTTTTCTGTGTCTTTGTTGATATTTTATGAGAAATTTGGGAGATGATGCATCAGCAACAGCCAACCAAGCACTATTTTAAACTAAGATCCAATAGAAATTTAATTTGATTGCACTACAAATGTTAACTTAATGAGTGAGATTGAGATTTTTCATCCCATCAAGAGTGTCTCTCCTCCCCATTATGCATATTTGGGTAGAACAAATGGATGGCTTGACAAGGAACAGAGAAAGATTCATTCCTTTCCAATTTTGAATATGACAGTTATGTAGTCAGGCTCATGACCTGTGTGCCAATTTGTAGTCCAATAAAGTTTTAAATGCTTGAATTATTAACAGAGAGCAAAGGGATGGAGATTAAAATGGAAACACTTATAATGAGGTGATGATTCCCAGCCTAAGAGAGCTCCTCATTTTTGGAACATCCTATATACATATTCCTCACAGTTTTTATTGCTTGTAAATTGTTTGGTGCTGGGGCTTATTCTGAATTCTCTTTACTGTTTCATTCTCATCTGCATGAGCAGTCAGGACAGCTGTGAATAGCATTGCAGTTTAATCAAACAAAACAAAACTTTAGCTTTAAAGTTCGATTTTACTGAATTTAAATTCAGATAATTCTTTTACTTGCAGTGTGAGAGCTGGTGAGGTATTTAACCTTGTTGAGCAGGTCAGTAGCAGCTACCTTACAGGAATTTTATAAGGACTATATTAAATAAAGGAAAATATTTTTGCCAGTGCCTGATACATAGTGATGGCGGGTGGTAACGGTTGTCTGCCAGCAAGTCAGTTCCTACTCATAGCAACCCGGTATAGGGTTTCCAGGGCTGTAAATGTTTACAGGACCAGAAAGCTTCATTTTCCAACATTGGAGCATCTGTTGGATTCTAACTGCTGAACTTATGCTTAAGCTTCCCAACTCATATCTCACTAGCTACCAAGGCTCCTTCATAAGTCATGGTGGTGGTGGTGTCATGCTATGGAGTCAGTTCTGATTCATAGCAACCCATAGAAAGTTTCCAAGGCTGTAAATCCTTACAGGACGAGAGTCATCTTGTTCTTGAAGACAACTGGTAGATTCGAACTGATGACCTTGAGGTTAGCAGCCCAGTTAGCAACCCACTCTTCCACCAGAGTTCCTTTGATATGTTGTTGTCATCATTTTGTTAAGTGCCATATCAATTCAGTTCCCATCCATAGCAACCCTGTTATAGGATTTACAAGGAGCAACTCGTGAACTTGAACTACCGACCTTGTGGTTCAAACCAACTTTGCAGTCCAGCACACATTAACTCACAGTGCCACACCAGAACTCTGTCGTAGTTACTGGTTAATAAGCAGACGGCCTCTTTTTTCTCCCGTCTGCCCTTTCCATGTATTCTACAGAAAAGAACATTCCAGATCATGTGCTAATTCATCCAATCAATCACTCGTTCATTCAGCTGGCACTTATCTAGTATCTGCTGTAGGTCTGGGAACCATAAAGCCTAAGAATATCAGAGGGAAAAGAAAGTAAGACCCTCATAAACCTTACAGAGTAGGGAATAAAACAACCTTACTAAAATACTATTTATACTATAGTAAAATGGGAATTCTAGTGTGGTGCTGTGGGTTAATGTGCTGGACTGCAAAGTTGGTTTGAACACAAGGTCAATGGTTCAAGCTCATGAGCTGCTCCTTGGAAACCCTATACAGAGTCGCTATGGATTGGAACTGACTTGACAGCATTTCACAAGAACAATAGTAAAATGAATGATATTATAAAAGGATATTCAAGGTATTGTAATGATAGTAAGAAAGAAGATACTTTTCTTTGTTTTTGAGTATCTCACTTATACCCACTGAGCTTCTGTATTTTTTATTTTTAGAAATACGTTTAGTAAAAGTGTAAGAGGCACATCAATTATGCTGGTGCTATGTCTGCAGACCTTTATCAAAGAGGTTGAACTGCAAGGCCTTTCCCTTGAATGCATATGTTCATTCATTAAATCAATATCCATGTTCTATCTGCAGACCCCAATAGAGAAGTGACTATATATGGTTACGGCTGTCCTTGCAATGTGGCTTGTTCTGCTCCTGTAAAGATTTGCAGCCTCGGAAACCCTGTGTAGGGTCACTATGAGTCAGAACCGATTCAACAACAGCAATATAAATATGGCATTCTGTTTCCACAAAGGTCTTTAAAGCCTCAGCAACCCTATATAGAATAGCTACGAGTAGCAACCAACTCAACAACACAAATGTAAAATGCACACCAGATTTTGAAGAGTACATAAAAGGAGAATTTTAATATCTCAATTTTTAAAATATTTGCTTGTTAAAAGATAATATTTTGCATTGTTGTTGCTGTTATTATTGATAGGTGCTGTTGAGTCATTTTCCACGCATAGTGTTCCTATGCACAACAGAATGAAACACTGCCCCTTACTGTACTATCCTCACATTTGCTATGTTTGAGCCCATTGTTTGTATCAATCCATCTTGTTGGGGGTTTTCCAATTTTTCCCTGACCATTCACTTTACCAAGCATGATGCCCTTCTCCAGGAACTGGTCCCTCCTGGTAATATTTCAAAAGTTTTTGTTGTTATTGTTAAGTGCTGTTGAGTCAGTTCTATCTCACAGTGATCCTGTATAGGGTTTCTGAGGAGTAGCTAGTGGGTTTGAAACTGCTGAGCTTGAAGTTCAAACCAACCTTGCAATCTAGCGCTTATCCTACAGTGCCACACTATCTCATCTTCCTCCCTTCTAAGAAACACTTCTGGATACTTCTTCCAAGACAGATTTGTTTGTTCTGCTGACATTGTACTTTCAATATTCTTTGCCAACATCATGATTTGAACACATCGATTCTTCGGCAGTGTTTCTTCTCCTTGTCCAACTTTCAGATGTATATGAGACGACTGAAAATCACAAGGCTTGGGTCAGGTGTACTTTAGTCCTCAGACTGAAAGCTTTGCTCCTGAACACTTTGAAGAGGTCTTGTGCAGCAGATATACCTAATCCAATATGTTGTTTGATTTCTTGGATACTGCTTCCATGAGCATTGATTGTGTATTCAAGCAAATTGAAGTGTTTGACAACTTCAATCATTTCTCCACTTATCATAATGTTATTTATTTGTCCAGTTGTGAGGATTTTCATTGTCTTTACATTAAGGTGTAATCCATATTGAATGTTGGAGTCTTCAATCTTCATCAGCAAGTATTTCAATTCCTGTCAGTTTTCAGTAACCAAGGCTGTGTCACATGCATGTGGCAGATTGTTAATGAGGCTTCCTCCAGTCCTGATGCTGTGTTCTTCTTCATATAATCCATCTTTTTAAATTATTTGCTCAGCATACAGATTAAATAACTATGGTGAAAGGATGTAATCCTGACCGACACCTTTCCTAATATTAAACCACTCAGTATACACTTGTTCTGTTCAAATGACTGCCTCTTGGACTATGTACAGATTCCTCATGGGTGTTATCAAATACCCATCCTTTACAATGCTATCCATAGTTTGTTATGATCCACACAGTTGAATGCCTTTGCACAGTCAATAAGATACTAGTAAACATCTTTTACCAAGGAGTTTTACAAGATCATCAGTGTAAAACTATAGAAAGAGATGGGGCTTTCTGCTCCTGTGAAGATTTACAGCCTCGGAAACCCTATACAGGGTCCCGATGAGCACTCTTAGCTTTTTATCACAGGAGTCCTGTTATGGTGCTGTGGGATAAAGCACTGGAACACAGGGTCAGATTGAACCACAAGGTTGGTGGTTCAAACTTACCAGCCACTCCTTGGAAACAACTCTATGGCACTTAACAACAACAACAATAAACACCTTTCAGGTATTTTCTGCTCCCCCCCCCCATCTTCTGAATCCAACTTGAATTTCTGCAGCTCCCTGTTGATGTATTGCTGCAATTGTTTTGAATTATTTTCAACGAATTTTATTTTCATGTGATTTTACTGATATTGTTTGGTGTTTTCTGTATTCCGTCAAATCACCTTTTTTTGGAATAAGCATGAATATGGATCTCTTCCAAAAGGTTAACCAGCTAGCTGTCTTCCAAATATCTAAGGCTAGATAAAGGAAAACCATCAGCATTGCATCAGTTCATTGAAATATTTCCATTTGTATTCCATCAATTACTGGATCCTTATTTTCACCAATGTCTTCAGTGCACCTTGGATATCTTTTTTCAATTCCATTAGTTCTTGATCACACTCTATCCTCTTAAGATGGTTGAGCATCCATCAATTCTTTTGGTACAGTGACTCTGTGTTCTTCGATATTCTTTTGATGATTCCTGAATGATTCAATATATTGTTCATTGTTAAGTGTCATCAAGTAAGTTCCAACTCATAGCAACCCTATAGGATTACCAAGGAGCAGCTGGTAGGTTTGAACCACCAATCTTGTGGTTAGCGATACAGTGTTTATCCTACTACACCAAAAGAATCCTTCAGTATTGTAACTTGAGGCTTGCATTTTTTCTTCAGTTGATTCAGCTTGAGAAATGCTGAGTGTGTTCTTGCCTTTTGGTGTTCTGCCTCCAGATCTTTGCACAGTTCATTACAATGTTTGACTTTGTCTTACCTTTGAAGATTTGAAAATTTGAAAATTTTCTATTCGACTGTCTCATTGTTTCTTCCAGCTGCTTTAGATTATCTATGTTCAAAATCAAGTTTCAGAGTCTCTTCTGACATTCATTTTGGTGTTTTCTTTCTTCATGTCTTTAATGACCTTTTGCTTTCTTCATGTATGAAGTTCTTGATGTCCTTCCACAAGTCGTGTAATCCTCAGTCATTAGTATCTAATGCATCAGATGTTCTGGAGACGGACTCTTAATTCAGGTTGGATGTACTCAAGTTCAAGGCGCTCTGATAGATAGTGGTTACAAATCGGGCTGTTAACCTCAAGGTCAGCATTTCTAAACCACCAGCCATTCCATGGAAGAAAGATGAGGTTTTCTGCTCCTGTAAACGTTTGATGATGGTTATGTACCGTGCAGTCGGTTCCAACTCATGGTGACACTGTGCAGGATTTTCGAGGCTATAAAGCTTTATGGGAGCAGAAAGCCTCATCTGTCTCCCGCAGAACAGCTGGTAGTTTTGAACTGCTGGCGTTGAGGTTCACAGCCCGATTCGTAACCACCTCACTACAGTCTCAGAAACCCTATGTGAGGTCATTATGAGTCAGAACCAACTCCATTGCACACCACCACCATGCTCTAATTCATATTTTAGCTTTGTAAAGTTATTTTAATTATCTTTAGCACATATCTGAATTTACATATTCCAAAATCTGTCCATGTCCTTGCTTTGGTTGATGATATTTAGTATCCTCTTCATCTTTTCCCACAGATGTAATCAATTGATTTCTGTGTATTTAGCTTGGTGAGGTTCAAGTATATAGTCAACGTTCATGTTGTCGATAAAAGATATTTGCAATGAACAAGTCATTGGTCTTGAAAAATTCTTTCATGGGATCTCTAGCATCATTTCCACCACCAAGTCATATTTTCCCATTGTTGCTCCTTCTTTGATTCCATCTTTCATATTCCAGTCACCAGTAATTATTAATGCATCTCCATTGCATTTTTGATAAATTTCAGACTGAAGAAATTAGCTTTTGTTGCTGTTTAGTACCTCCTAGTCAGTTTTGACTCACAGTGATCCTGTATAGGGTTTGCGAGAAGCAGTTGGTGAGCTTGAACCCCCAACCTTGTGGTTCAAACTAACTTTGCAATTGAGCACATTAACCAGCAGCACCACACCATGACTCAAAAGTATTCTTTAATTTCATCATCACTAACTTTAGTGGTTGGTACATACATTTGATTGATAATGGTATTCATGGGTCTTCTTTGTAGGCATATGGATAGTATCCTATCACAGACATTATACTTTAAGCTAGATCTTGAAATGTTCTTTTTGATGATGAATGCAATTCAACTCCTTTTCAATGTGTCATTCTTGTCCTAGTAAACCATATGATTATGTGATTTAAAATGGCCAATGCCAGGCCATTTCAGCTCACTAATGCCTAGGATATCCATCTTTATGTCTTTAATTTCATTTTTAGCAACTTCCAATTTTCCTAGATTCATACTTCATGCACTTCAAGTTCGGATTATTAATGGATGTTTGCAGCTGTTTCTTTTCATTTTGAGTTGTGCCACATCAGCATATGAAGGTCCCAAAAGCTTAACACCATCCATATCATTAATGTCAACTCTAATTTTGGGAGCAGCTCTTCCCCATTCATATTTTGATATTTTCTATTCAGAAGGTTTCCTCTTCTGACACTGTTATTCATAAGGTTTTCAGTGCCTTACCCTTCAGAAGTGGTCTGCCTCTCCTGACTCCTAGTCTGTCATAGTCTGTAAGATCCTTTGAAACCTATCCATCATGGGTGACCCTGATGGTATTTAAAATATTGTAGCATAGCTTCTTCCATCACAGGAACATGCAAGCCACCACAGTACAATAAACTAACAGATGAATGATGGAATATTTTGCATATACCACTGGTGTGGTGCTGTGGGGTAATGTGCCAGACTGCAAAGCCATTTGAACTGCAAGGTTGGCAGTTCAAGCTCACCAGCTGCTCCTTGGAAACCCTATACATGGTCTTTATGGGTCAGAACCAACTCGATGGCACGTAACAACAACAACAATATTAAAGAAGATCTATTACTCAAATTAATTTTTCTTTTTTCTTTTCTAATGTAGTTTATAGAACATTAAAAATAATATAGATGACTCTGATAATATTTCTACTGGAAAGCACTGTTTTATATATGTTATAAGGCCAAAATATGACCTTGAATATATCTCATCTGAATTTAGAGATAATCTGAAGAACAGATTTGTTATATTAAACAAAAGATCGAAGACCAGAGGAGTTGTGGGATAACATCAAGAACATCATACAGAAAGAAAGCAAAAAGTCACTAAGAAGATAAGAAGGAAAAGATCAAAACGGATGTCAGAAGAGACTCTGAAACTAGCTCTCCAGCATAGAGATGCTAAAGCAAGTGGAAGAAATGAGGAGGTACAAGAGTTGAACAGAAAATTTCAAAGCTTAACTTGAGAAGAAAGTCAATTATTACAATGAAATAGGCAAAGATCTGGAGTTAGAAAGCCAAAAGGGAAGAACACACTTAGCATTTCTTAAGCTCAGGGAACTGAAGAAAAAATTCAAGCTCGACTTTTGTTATTGAAGGATTCTCTGGGCAAATTATTGAATGATGTACAAAGCATCAAGAGAAGATGGAAGGAATACACAGAGTTATGGTACCAAAAGGAAATGGTTGATGTCCACCTGTTTCAAGATGTAGCATGTGATCAAGAGGCAATGATCCTGAAGGAAGAAGTCCAAGGTGCATTTAAGGAATTGGCAAAGAACAAGGCACGAGGAATTGATGCAATAAAAATTGAAATACAGACTTTGACAAAGTGAGGTGGCGCTGCAGACATTCACTCATCTATAGCAAGAAATTTTGAAGACAACTATCTGGCCAACAGATTGGAAGGATCAGTATTTATGCCCATTCCAAAGAGAGGTGACCCAACTTAATACAGAAATCATCAGATATATCCCATGTGAGTCAAATTTTACTAAACATAATACAGAAATGGCTACAAGCATACATTGACAGCTTCTTTCAAGCCAGATTCAGAAGAGGATGTTGAATGCAGGATATCATTGTTGACATCGAATGGGTCTTGGCTGAAAGCAGAGCATACCAGAAAGATGTTTATCTGTGCTTTATTGACTATGCAAAGGAATTTTGATTATGTTGATCATGACAAGGTATGGACAACATTGTGAATTGTGAGTATTCTGGAACACTTAATTGTGCTCATGAGGAACCTGTACATAGACCAACAGGCAGTTGTTTGAACAGAACATGGGAACACTGAATGGTTTAAAATTAGGAAAGGTGTGCAACAGTATGATATTCTTTCACCATACTTATTCAACCTGTATGCTGAGGAAATAATCTGAGAAGCTGGGTTCTATGAAGAAAAATCTGGCATCAGGATTGGAGGAAGACTCATTAACAACCTGTGATATGCAGATGATACAACCTTGCTTTCTGAAAGAGAAAAGGACTTAAAATACTTACTGATGAAGATCAAAGATGATAGCCTTCAGTACGGATTACATCTCAATGTAAAGAAAACAAAAATCTTCACCACTGAACCAGTAAACCACATTCTTATCAATGGAGAAAAGATTGAAGTTGTCAAAGACTTTATTCTTCTTGGATCAACCATCAACACTCGTGAAATCAAGCAGCAGTCAAGAAATCAAGCAACGTATTGCATTAGGCAAATCTGCTACACAAGACCTTTTTTTTTTTTTTTTAAGGTTTTTATTGTGGATTGAATGAAAGTTTACAGGGCATATCATCAGTTTGACATTCAAAAAATCAAACACCTTGTTTCATTTCAATGATTATAATCCCCTCCACGTACCATCAGTTAACAGTTTTTCTCTCTATCCACTTTAGCTTTTTAAAAACAAACAAACAAACAAAAAACCACTCAGGTATATATAATAATTTACATCTCCAAAGGACACATTCTGCAAGTCTGCCTCCTGGCCACCAGCTCTTAGTCCCTCTCTTCTTAGTCCATGAATCTAGAGTCCTCAGCCACTCGCCTTCTCCATGCCCCCATCTCTGCCTCCATCTCTGGCGCTGCTGCTTCGCTGGATAAGGTCCCACATTCTGCTTGTGTGCTTCTCTCTTGATGATCCTAGGGTCCTCTTTCTGGACTGTAAGATTAACCACTCCTGTTTTTGTTACAAAACTTCTACCTTTACAATTGTGACAGTCGCAATTAGTCACGATAACAATTATTCACTATTGAATCTTACAAATCTTATCCCCATGTCTTTTCACCAGACCCAACTAGACAAGATGAAAGCTATTCAGTGGGGACTCTTTCTTTCCCCCCATACTCTTAAACCAAACTCCCTCTTGAAACCTTCATACCTTTATTGCCCCTTCATTTTAGGTAACCAATGTCTAAGTTGCCCATCCCTATCTACCCTGTGTACAGAGAGGATAGCATTGATACTTGATGTGAAGACACTTTCCCACTCTGTTGGTATTTAGAGTAACTACTGTTCTGAGTAAGGAGCTCTGGTAGCATAGTGGTTAGGAATGAGGCTGAGAGCTATAAGGTCAGCAGTTCGAAACTACTAGCTGTTCTGTGGGAGAAAGATGAGGCTTTCCACTCCCATAAAGATTTACAGCCTTGGAAACCCTGTGCGGGGTCACTATGAGTCAGAACTGACTCCACGGTACTTAACAACAACTATCTACCCACTTACTGATATATAATATGTTTTCAAACATATTTACTGAACTGAGTTGAATTATACCATTAAGGTTAAGATACCTTTATATACATGTTGTAAAAACTCTGGTTGTGTAGTGATTACAAGTTGGGCTGCTAACCTCAAGGTCAGCAGTTTGAAACTACCAGCTGTTCCACTGGAGAAAGATGAGGTTTTCTGCTCCCGTAAAGATTTACCGCCTTGGAAATGTTACACAGGGTCACTGTGATTTGGAACTGACTCTACAGCACACAACCATAACTACCACCATAAACATACTATAACACTTGTGTAATTATTCACTTGAGCTAAACTCTTTGAAGTGGAATGTCAGAAACACACATATACAAATCCCAAAATTTTTATTTTGTTTTGTTTTGTTTTTTAAAATCATTGAACCCTTCCAGAGTTCTATTCCTTTACTTCTGTGTTTCTTTGTTTTGTTTTTCCTTTTATACTTATATTTTTAATCTCTTGGAAGAAGGAAAGAAAGGTGGAAAATGGTATCTGAGTGAGAAAGTAGGAAGCTTTGTCCAATCCCATTCCCAGCCCAACATACAAAATAAATATAAACTTAATTCCATAATCTATAGACACTAATTAGCAACAATAAGCCCTTAAAATGCACTGTTTTTGTAGATCCCTAGAGCCCACCACAAAAGAACAAAAACCGGTTGGTACTGAGTTGATTCTGACTCATTTCAACAAGCATGTGTGTCAGAGTACACCTGTGTTCCACAATGTTTTGTTGTTTTTTTTTTGTAACCTTCAACTATAGATTTATTATTAAATGATATTTTCAGTTTATTGATTGATGTTTCATCTGCATTTGTCTTCCTCCAAAATTCCCCAAGAACTGTAGCTACGCTCTCTTACACTTTAAGGTTTGTAATGACTATCTTCACAGGACACAGGTCACTTAATAAATGAGTTAAGCAGGCTAGGTGCATATGGAGGTCTACTCAAGAGCATATGCTCTGTTTAAAGGAACAGCCTCAACTTACGTCTACCTGAACATTGAATGCCATGTGGGAAAACAAGGCTAGTATAGCCAGATCCTAGCGTTTTATTTTAAAGGCTGGAATGTGTATGTCTTTTTTTCTTTTTTAATGTTTTAATGTAAATTATGTGATCGTTTACGTGGGAGAACATTAGCTTTACATTCATGCTATCATATATTCGTTTCATTGCCATGGTTGCAATCCCCTCCATGTATCATCACCATAAGATTTTTGAAGACTGATTTTTCTAAGGTACATTGCCAGACTTTTCTTTTGATGTGTCCTTAGGTATATTCAACTGTGAGCCTTTCAGTTAGCAGCCAAGTGTTTTAAATATTTGCATCACCCAGAGACTTCTAGAATTTACAACACGCCTTAATTTTCGCAATCTGGACAATTCTATTAATGTTTATAAATATGTGCAGCTGCAACTTCATTGTATCTCTTTGTTCTGTCCATGGGGAAATAACAAAACAACTTCTCATAATCTCAAATATTGACAGAAACTTTGTTGCAAAATGACAGAGAGAAGGTATTATTATAAAGTACCTCCCAGGCACTTGTGCCTGAGAGTCTTGTTGAAAGAAAGGGTATCACAGGAAATAAAATTGCAGTAGAACTGAGAAATTTCTGTTATATTCTCTTTCCCTCTCATGATTGAGAATGAGCAAGACCCAGGTCATTCATGGAAGAGAGGTTTCAACATTATAACACTGAAGGCAGCAGAGTTTCTCTGCCTTTTATGCCTTTGCATCTTCCACTTTATGAAAACAGAAAATTCTATGGCTTTGGCACACACAAGCCTATCACACCAACTTGAACCTAAAGAGAAGCAATCGTATGTGGCAGGTCCTTCCAGTGCAGAATTATATAGCACAGAATATATGATGAACTAGTAATTTGGTTGTGTGTTCATTTACTCTAACAGACTAAATGCGTATTTTAAGTTTTGATTATATTTAACATCAGGATTTTTATTCTTCCTTTACTTCAACTAGCCAAGCAACTTATGGGAAATTTAAAAGGTCCAGAGCACCTGGATAATTGCAATTCGACATAGTTATAGAGATGGGGTGGTTGTTCTCTGCAATAAGAATTACAAAGTCTCTAAAACAGTTTAGAAGGTGGTTTTCAACATGGCGAACAGATTCACTATGTAGAATTCTTCATTGTTAAATGATGGTTGTTGTTGTTAAGTGCCATCGATGGTACAGTAGAGGAAACTCTGAACTAGGACTCTGTATTTATCTGGCCAGTAATAGAATAAGTTTGGAATGTCAAAGGCTCTGTGAGGACTCCTGATTTGGCACTGTAGGATCAGCACTGGACTGTGAACTATAAGGTCAGCAGTTCAAACCCACCAGCTGCTCCTAGGAAACCCTGTACAGGGTCGTTATGGGTTAGCATTGACCTGACAGCACTTAACAACAACAAGAAGACTATTTTAAATTCAAATAATGTATGAAATATACTATATAAATGCTGTTCAGCGGGAGAAAGATGAGGCGTTCTGCTCCCGTGAAGATTTACAGCCTCGGAAACCCTGTACAGGGTCGCTATGTGTCGGAACCGACTCCACAGCACATAGCAACAACAACATATAAATGCTGACATAGAATAAAGGCCAAATTTTGAGGAAAATTTAGAAAACAAGTGCATACTAAAGATAGCTACCATCATAAAATGATTTTACATGATTTTTATAGAATTTTTCTGGGATAAATTATGTCAAGTCAATAATAAACATTTGCTCTATTCTCTTAGTTGAAGAACTTTTCTAAGACATCATAGAGGGTGAATAGAAGTAGTCAAAAGAGTGTTTAAAAACAAGGGAAGTCAGATCAGAGCCGCAAGCTGCCTTGGTGGTAACTCCAGTTTCCTCAATTTACAGTTGAAGAACTTGAGACCTATGTACCCAAGAACTCACTCTAATCGAAAACAAAATCTAGAGGCTCCATCCCCCAGGTGACAGGCTAGCAGTGTTTCAATTTATCCCTATTTGCAGCTAAACAATGAAAACAAAACAAAGAATTATGCCTGATATGATTTGCATTATAATTTGCACTGATGTATGTATTTGCATCTTCATAGTCTTGATTCAACTGATCAAAGAGTAACAAGTCAATTTCTAATACACTTGGGTTGCATCAAACCTTTCAGTGTCATGACTTCGTTGTTAATTCTAGATTGTTTCTCACATACCAGTGAGGATGTCTAAGTAGAACAAAGGAGGTCACTTTTAAAAATATTTTGTAAAAGAAATTCATACCTTTTCTGAGAAATAGACTAAGACTTTTTCTCAATGAGATGCTTCTTGTTGTTCTTAGTCTCCAGCAATATGTAAATTCTCTTTGTCTAGAAACATGAGACCTGCAAGGATTTATAGCTCACTAGGATATAAAGTCTAGCTGTGGCTCTATGGGTTAATGTGCTGGACTGCAAGGTCAGTTTGAACCATAAGATTAGTGGTTCATGCTCACCAGCCGCTCCTCAGAAACCCTATACAGGGTTACTATGAATCAGAAATGACTTGACAGCACTTAACAACAATAACAAAGGATATAATAGGAGTCCTGATATGGCACTGTGAAATAATGCACTGGACTGCAAGGTTGTTTGAATCATAAGGTCGGCATTGCAAACTCTCCAGCTGTTCCTGTCTAAGGTCACTATTATATAAGCGTACTTACCAACAAAGGATATACTAGATTACTCAAGCATCTTTTTTGTCTGAGTTGAAATTTCGGTTTGTTGTGGATATTGAGTTGTTGTTTCCTGGTTACAATAACTATTGTTTCATTGATTTTGTTCTGATCAGATTCCTAGCAGGTCATGTTGGTTTGCTTTCAAATACCTAAAAAGCTATTGCAAGAAAGGTGGATTCAATTTATGTAATTTCTGGAAGCTGAATTACACCAGTGAAAGGAAGTTTCTGAGGAAGACCTTAGGCCTTCATTAAGTAGAATTTCATACAATTTAATGCCGCCCAAAAATTAAATGAACTATCTTGAAATTTAATGAACTTGTGGTCATTGGAAGTGTTCAAGAAAAGCCTGGAGGACCACCTGTCCGGAGGTTATTAAACATGAATAGAGAAGGAAACACATTACTTGAGAGGTTACATTCAGTTCCCTAATGCTAATACGCTAACATTCTATGAGCCTTTGCATTTTATAAGTTAGATATTAAGTATATCCATGTGGTGCTCCTATGGTGAGTCTAGCTATGGGAATAAATGCCAAAGCAGTAAAATACAGTTTCTTCCCCAACAGAGCCTTTCATCAATGCTTAGGGGACAGAACGTGTTGTTGTTGTTAAGTGCCATCAAGTCTGTTCTAGCTCATAGCAACCCTGCATAGTGTTTCCAAGACTGTAAATCTTCATGGGAGTAGAAAGCCTCATTTTTCTCCTGCAGATCAGTGGATGGGCTCAAACCGCAGACCTTGTGATTCACAGTCCATTGTTTATCATATGGAGTCATCGTGCTTCCAAGGAGATAAAACTAAGACACCCAAAATTCTTAGATAACAGAATAAATGTATGAGCACATGTCAAATGTGGAACTAGGAATGTCATTTCTGGTGCAGATTGATATTGGCTGAAAGCAGAAAATAACAGAAAGATCTTTACTGGTGTTTTATTGACTATGAAAATGCATTCAACTTTGCGAATCATAACAAACTCTGGATAACATTTCCAAGAATGGGCATCTCAGAATGCATGATTGTGCTCATGTGGAACTTGGATATAGACCAAAAGGTAGTCTTTCAAAAAGAGCAAGGGGATACTGTTTGGTTTACAATCATAACAGGTGTGGGTCAAGATGATATATTTTCACCATACTTATTCAGTCTGTATACTGAACAAATAATCTAAGAAGCTGGATTTTATGAAGAAGAGCATGGTATTAGGACTGGAAGAGGCCTTAACAACATGCAATATGCAGATGGTACAACCTTTCTTGTTGAATCTGATGAGGACTTGAAGCACTTACTGATGAAGATCAAAAACCATACTCTTCAGTATGGATTACACATCAATATAAAACAAAATCCTCACAACGGAACCAATAAGTAACATCATGACAAAAAGAGAAAAGATTGAAATTTACAAGGATTTAATTTTCCTCGGATTCACAGTGTTCATGAAAGCCACAGTCAAGAAATCATGTGATATATTGCATTTGGCAAATTTGTTACAAATGACCTCTTAAAATATTAAAGTAAAGATGGAGAAATCACAGTATTTTCAGTTGCCTCTTATGCATTTAAAAGTTGGAAAATAAGGAAGACTGGAGAAGAATCGATGCATTTGAAAAATGGTGTTGGTAAAAAATACTGAAATTACCATGAACTGCCAGGAAAACAAATCTGTCTTAGAAAAATTATATCCAGATGCTCCTTAGAAGTGAGAATGGCAAGATTTGTCTCATGTGCTTTGGACATGTAATCAGGAAGCATCAGTCCATGCAGAAGGACATCATGCTTGGTAAAATACAGGGTCAGAAAACAAAGAGCCTCAATATACAGATTGATACAGTGGCTGCAACAATGGATTTGGCAGTGCTTCAATATGTTATACATAGGGTCATTATCAGTCAGAACCAACTCAAAGAAACCTAACAACAACAACATAGTATATGATTTAAATAAAAAAAAAAAAAAAAGGAACATAACTGAATTGAGAGATTGGGATATTTGAATCGACCTTGAGGAACAGATAAAAGAGTAGAATGCAGTATTGTAATGATAAAAGAAAGAGATGCTGGGATTGAGAGAATAATTACTATGTGTATTCTAGAATATTCATATTTAAAGTTTCAGTGAAGGGTGTGTATTTGATACAGTAAGGAGATGTTTGAGAAGTATAATTTTATTTCCTAATTTTTTTATCACAGGATATGGCACACACACAATTGAATGCTATAGATCCCCTGAGTGAGCTGGTTTACTTCTGTTATCTTGATGCTACATCTGAACTTTTGCCTCACATTTTAATATGCAGTGAAAATAAACTGGATTTCAGCATCCATAATAACAATAGACCCAATTTCACATCAGGAACCATTTACTAAATTCTGTGTAATTTGAAAAGTCATTTCTTGTCAAACACTATTTGTCCTTCACTGCATGTGAGTGCAAAAGTACTGTCTACTTTTTCTAGATAAAAATAAAATAGCTCATAAGAAAGTCTTTATTGTTTTGCATGGCATTCCTATTTATGCTGGTAGCTAGCAACTGTTGGACTCCTGGTGTGGCGCTGTGGGTTAATGCACCAGACTGCAAAGCCATTTGAACTGCAAGGTTGGCAGTTCAAACTTACCAACGTCTCCTTGCAAACCCTATACAGGGTTGCTATGGGTCAGAACTGACTCAACAGCACTTAACAACAACAATAAAGCAACTGTTATCTTGAAAATATAACACAGACTGAGAAGAGTATAGGTACTATTATTCAGGCCTATTTGTAAGCATTGCAATCCAAAGAGTGGAAAGGACATAGAGAAATTGGGCAACTTTTACAGGCAATGCATTAAAATGAGTGAGAAACATTTAGCCACCAAGACAGGCAAAGGGAATGGACTACTCAGCATCACAATCTCCCCAGGATTTACTGAAGTTGGGAAAGAGTGTACAATTAAAAAAAAATCTGCACAAATTGCAGAACCATCTTCTTTCATGCTGCTTTAATTAAAAAGTCTTTCATCATTTCCAGTTTAGACATCTCTTTTCTCAGTCTTAAATGTAGCTGCTGAATGTTCTAGTGCTTTCACATTAGTAGTCAGTAAAATTTGGTTTTCATTTCCAGATTGTAGAAGAAAACATTTTGCATGCTTCCCTGGTAATTTGAATGAATATTTCTTCTCTCTTTTTGACACCATTCCAGAGAAATGCATGCTATTTCAGGTATTCAAAACCCATGAGGGTGTCAGCTACTTTGAAATAAAGACTATAAGGAATGTAGGTGTTAGAGTAGCTCTGGGTACAACTAAGTGGAGTTCATAGAAACAATGGGTGTGTTCAAAAGCACTTAGTGTTAAGTACTGGAGATAGCTTTGAGGACACTACTTTGATGTCTTTAAAGGACAGAGGAAACAATGGAACCAAGACTTGTTTGCCATTTCTTCACCTGTTGTGCACGGTCTGTGTGCATTTGTGTGAACCAACCCTTTCGTCTGAAATTCTAGTTCCCTAGTTTTCTTTGTCAAAAACCTACATAGCGCATTGGCTACCTAAAATGAGGGGGGTGGTAAAGGTATGAAGTGACTAGCTTACAAGGTTTCAAGAGGGAATTTAGTTTAAGAGTGTGTGGGGGAAGGCAGAGTCCCCACTGAATAGTTTTCATCTCTTCTAGATGTGTCTGGTAAAAAGAGATGGGGATAAGATTCTTACCACTCAATACTGAGTAATTATTATCATGACTAATTGCAACTGTCACAATTGTGAAGGTAGAAGTTTTGTAACAAAAACAGGGGAGTAGTTAATCTTACAGTCCAGAAACAGAGGACTCTAAGACTATCAAGGGAGAAGAGCATAAGTGGAATGTGAGACCTTATCCAGAAAAGCAGTGTCACCAGAGATGGAGGCAGAGATGAGGACATGGAAAGAGGGAAAAGCTGAGGACTCTAGATTCATGGAAAGATGTACTGAGAGCTGGTGGCCAGGAGGCAGACTTGCAGAATGTGCCCTTTGGTGGTTTAAATTATTATAGATGCCTGAGTGTTTAAAAAAAAAGAAGAAGAAGAAGAAGAGCTAAAATGAATAGAAAGAAATACTGTTAACTGATGGTACATGCAGGGGATTATAATCATTGTAATTAAACAAAGTATATGACTGGTTGGATATGAAGCTGATGATCTGCCCTGTAAACTTTCACTCAATTCACAATAAAAACTGACAAAACAAAACAAAAACCTACCTAGTTCTCAAATCCAGTTAACTCTTCTCCATGATCTCAAATCTCACTACATATTAAAAACTAGAGCAGCCATCATGAATACAGGTTTGTTCCAGGAATGTGACCAAGGGTCACATAAAAGTCACATGAAAAAGATATTTGTCTGTTATTTTTTTAAATGATGGTGCTAATACCAAAACAGTGAACATATTTCTTGAGGCTTAAGCTATTTAAGCTACATAGATGCATTTATAGTTATGTCTTCATCACTAAAATATGGAATTTCATGTAAAACAGTGTTTACTTGACACGTGTGTAGGGTTTTCGTTATCAGTTTGCATTGTACTTTTTACTGTGAATTTCTCTGTTCCTTTCCTAAACTGTGTCACCTGTTTGTATCTTTCTGAGTCATACTCTTCAAGTCAGAGGAGTGTTCAGAACGTTCGGTATATAGTATGTTGGATCTCAGAGGGGCATTGTCCTCATGTAAGCTTGTGACATTCCTTCATAAACTGTAAACAGTTGTTTAAAAGGTATGGCTAAGAGAGGCCAGAGGTACTGGATTTGCTGGCCTTGAAAGGTTTTCTTCTCACCTTAGAATTACCTCCGTATGTGCCTTAACTTTCTCCCACCATTCCCTCATATACCAGGTGGTTTGGGTAGAATAATCGAATAACAGATGATAACGCCAGAGTTGCTCACATCATTACAAAGATATAAATCAAGGACCCCTGTTGCCACAGTGGTTAACCAAAAACAGCAGTTTGAACTCAGCGGGGGAGAGATTGGCAGTCAGCTCATATAGATTTACAGCTTTGGAAACCCTGAAGCAATTCTATTCTGTCCTATAAGGTCTCTATGAGTCAGAATTGACTCGATGGCGTTGGGTTCTATTTTTTCATTTTAAAGGCATATGTCTCAGAATCTCTCAGGATACTAGGTGTTCGGCTGCATTCATGCTATGTGTATGAGCTCCCCTACTGAAGAGATTTGCCAGGACAAAGACACTGTTTGACAACACAGAAGCAAAGATAGCAGGAGATTCATTTTCCCAGCTTTTCTTGCTGTTAGAGTATGGTCACATAACCTAGATGTGATCATTCACCAGGGCCACTTCAAATTCTGAATCAGGGTTGTGCAGAGACAAATAAGAGGTCAGTGTAGAGTCCTCCAGGGGTCAGTGAGAAGCACAGTGCAAGCACTACCGCAGTGTCCAGGGGAAGGTAGCAGTGGCAGCTGTTCTGTGCTGTGCTCCGGCTGTTTTTGCAAGCCTCCTCTGAGCCCCAGTGCTCTAAGTGTACAGTGTGTCTTTTATTAACCCGTTCTTGAGGTGTTACATTCCATAATATTAACCCTCTTAAATGTACAATCCCCCCTGAAAATGGGGGTACACTTACAGTCGCACAGCCAGTAGCACAGTCTAGTATAAGAGCATTTCTATGACCAAAAAAGATCTCTTGCAGCTATTTACAGTGAAACCTGGCCCTAGGCACTCATTAATTTTCTGTCTGTCTCTATGGAATTCCTTTTCTGCATATTTTATGTAAGTAGAATCATACAGTATGTGGTTTTTTGACCTTTTGTGTGTGTGTGTTTTAACTGAGCATAATGGCATGCTGTTTATTCATGCTGTAGTATGTGTAAGTATTTCCGTTCTTTTTATTGTTGAGTGTATTCCGTTGCATGGCCTTAGGCCCGACTGTATTTTGTTTATCCATGTAACAGTTGCTGCGGGTTTCTGTTGTTTCCACTCTTGGCTATTATGAATAATGCTACTCTTCCACAGGGCCTTTTAAAAATACATTTCATTGTAAAGTTTCTGGATAATGATACTGCTGCTTGTAATAAAGACCCCTGATGGACACAAGGAACCTTTCAAAACTGAAATTCCCTAAGGTTCACTTCAATGACTAAGTCAAAATTCTCAGGTCTGAGATCTAAAAATGTTTTAATAAACGGCCTGTCAGAATAAAGCCTGATGTAATTCTGAAAAAGCATTGTTTGGAAGCCACATTTAAGAAGGTCAATACATTTGGTGGTTTTTTGCATCTCTGTGCCTTTAATTATATTCTTTCTTCCATTTGGAATATGGCTCTCTTTTCATAATACCCTCCTCTAAATATCTTATAAACCTAAATATCCTCTTTAGTAAAAACCTAACATTTACTAATTTGAAATACACATCCCTTCCTCTGTACTCTCACGACTTGCCTGGTCTATTTATCAAAGGCTGCCATTTAAAAACAGTTTTCTCACATTTGACCTTTTTCCTTTCCTTGGATGTTGAAACTCAAGTGCCTCAAGATAAGGAATGTTTTCAAAAATTATTCTCCCCCATAAAATGTATTGTAAACTCAATTCCCTCATATATGCTTGCTAAAGCAATCTCAACATATTTAATAATTTGCTGTACTCTATCCTATCTGAAAGGAGTTCTAGTAGCATAGTGGTTTTGAATTGGACTGCAAACCTCAAGGTCAGCAGTTCGAAACTACCAGCTGTTCCGCAGGAGAAAGATGAGGTTTTCTGCTCCCATAAAGATTACAGCCCTGGAAACCCTGTACAGGATTGCTATGAGTCGGAACCGACTCCATGGCACATAACCACCACCACCACCATCCTGTCTGATGTGATGATGTGGGTTAATGTGCCAGACTGCAAAGCCATTTGAACTGCAAGGTTGGTGGTTCAAGCTTACCAACATCTCCTTGGAAACCCTATACAGGGTCACTAAGGGTCAGTATCGACTCGACGGCACAGCAACAACAAAAATCCTATCTGATTTTAACCCTTTAACACAGGAAGTCAGGTCTCACTCAATGGGCATCAGAATCTTCCCATAGTCATCTGGATTATTTAGGTATTCTCATTCAGTAGGTCCAGCACATTATCAACCTCTCTTGTTAGGTGCCATTGAGTCAATTCTGACTCATAGTTACCCCATGTACAACAGAACGAAACACTGCCCAGTCCTGCACATTCCTCACAATTGATGTTAAGCTTTTATCCATTGCTGCTGCCATTGTGCCAGTCCATCTTGTTGGGGATCTTCCTCTTTTTTGCTGACCCTCCACTTTACCAAGCATAATGTGTACTTTATCCAGCATGGTAATACTGATAAGTGAACATTACGTTACTGTGCGGACATCTGTTTTTCTAAACACAAAGATTCGTCAAAACTTATCCACATTCTGGCTATATAATTTATTTTATCAACTTTTAGAAAAGAAAGCATATCATTTTCCACATAATCTCCTTGCTTTTCAATACACTTTGTCCAACTGTGAAAAAAACTTCCATATTCCCTTATTTTAAAATGTTTTAGACTGAGTTGTCAGCCACAAACGCACTGCTGTCTTCACTTCTTCACCAGAGGTGAATCTTCATCTTTGACAGGTTGCTTTCAGGGGAGCAAATAAATGAAAGCCCGATGGAGCAAGATTATGGCAATAGGAAGGTTGCTTCAACACCTCAAAACTAAGTTTTTGCAGAATGTCAACAGTGTGGGCAGAGGTGTGTGGCCATGCATTGTCACGCAAGATCACAGTGCTCTTGGCAGCAATACCCTGTGTTATATCTGAAGTTTAAGCTTCAACTCTTCAGTGAGCATCTCACTGTAACAAGCACTATTGATGGTTGAACGTTTTTCTGATAGTATTCCAATACTGACCCTTGAGAATCCCAGAAATCTCTTTTAAGTATCAATTTTCCAGCTGATGGTTGAGTTTTGAACTTTTTCTTGGTCTGTGATTAAGGATATTTCCACTCAATAGTCTGCTGTTTACCCTCAGGTTAGTAGTGATGAATCCATGTCTCATCACCAGTACTGATTTTTTTTAAGAAACTTTTACCTTCCTTCAAGTATCGGTCCAAATTTTGTTTGTAAATGTAAAAACCATTATCTGTTTATGCTGTTCTGTAGGTTGTTTCTATTCCCATCTTGCACAAACTTTTCAAAACCCAAGTCTGTTGTGGATTATTTTGTTAAAAGATTCATGGCTGATTTACAAATGATTTGTCACATAATTTATTGTCGCTCATCCATTCAGCAGAATCATTTCACATGCATGCTCAATGTTGTCATCAGTCATGTACATGGACAGGCAGGTGCTTTAATGTAACTAGAGTGTGGATAATTTCTGACTCTTTTTCGTAGAATTCTAGAGCCAAAAATGCAATTGCTGCACTAGCATAGAATCCCTTCCAGGTTGTCTTTGTTTTAGTTTTTCTTTCTGAGTAACTTACCCAGCATGTAGACACGTTCTAGTTTTCCTGGAAATCTGGAGTATCAAGGTATTTTCTAGGTGCCTGGTACAATGACCACATGTCTTATAATATAAGCACAGTCTGCTGTATCTCAGATCACCTTATTTGCTCTTGACGTTGATTTTGATCAGTCTACTTCTTGACTGCAAGCATTTAGAAGCAAAGACTCCTTCTTCCTTCTTTCTTTCTTTTCTCTCTCCTGACCTTATTTTTGATGCTCTTTCGAATAAGCTTTCTACTTCCAGTTTAGCTCATCAGGAAATCTCTTCTTTATCTGAACTTGCTTGAGCATCATCATGGATCATTTTTTTGTCATATGGAACGAGTTTTGAAGATGAAGAAAGAGCCATGATATAGCCCAGAGCTGAGTACCCTAGTGAACCTGGGATTTGAAAAATGGATCTGGCTTCAGTACTTGGCACAAAAGTCATGGTTATTTGTAGAAGTACAAAGGCGCACCCTAGTACAGTTCTTACATTGGTACTGGTTGGAACCAATGTATTTAATTAGGCATATCATTCATCTAGGAATTAAATTAAGTTAGTTGTGATAATTTGGGAACTGTGCCAAAAGAAAGTGGAACTTAAAAAAAAAATTTTTTTTTAAATAGCCTCACAGAAATGGCAGACCTCGCCACATGAAAGCAGACAGTAGAGCCCACTCCCACTAAGGTGAGCTTTTCAGGGAAGCTCTGGTTCTAGAACAGTATTGGTCTGAGTTGGAACTGATTCAACAACACTTAACAACAGCAACAAGCTTCCCTAATAAACCCTGTAACTGTGAGTAGGGTATCTGAGCTCTATGTGGCCGCTGTAATGAATTACTAAACCCAGCTGAGTAGATCAACTCATAGGGGCCCTGTATAGGGTTTCTGAGGAGCAGTTAGTGGGTTTGAACTGCTAACCTGGTG
This sequence comes from Chrysochloris asiatica, assembly GCF_000296735.1. Taxonomy (NCBI): domain Eukaryota; kingdom Metazoa; phylum Chordata; class Mammalia; order Afrosoricida; family Chrysochloridae; genus Chrysochloris; species Chrysochloris asiatica. The sequence goes on along the minus strand of NW_006408771.1, from coordinate 433,008 downwards.
GTTTGTGGTTTAGTGCTGATCCTTCAATGCCACACCAGAAAGCTAAGAGGTTAAAATTGAGGATTATAAATGTTGAAGGCGCAGGTACTTCAGTCAGGACAGCCTCTTCCATGCCACGACCATAGGCAGGCCTCTCTCAACTACTGGGGCCATGGCCTCTGTCCTGCTCCAGCAATGTTACAAAGCTCTTTTGGGGGCAACTGCTAAGTGCCCAAACTACACTCTAGTCTGCTATGGCATCAACTTAAGTGCAGTTGGTTCTAGCTCTGTGAATCAGCAAATCTAAATATCTAATTAAGTTCCTGGAGACATCCCATTCCACAAGAGAGCCTCATGCCCAAAGGCACTCAGCTTTATTTGTTCTGTTGGCTGAGAAGCTCACCATTCTAGTGCTCTGGCTCTTGAATGTTGCTGCTTCTCTGCCTATCCTCTACTGTCATAAACTCTGTTTCCTGGATGGAGGAAGTTCAATGCACAGGGATCTTGGGGTCCACTCCTGACTCTTCTTCCTTGATTGTTTCCCTCTTCCAACTACTGCATTTCATATATGCATTCCTTCAAATGCATTTTATGCCTGCATTAAAGTCCTAAGCTTTTACAATTACAATTAACCCTGTTAACAGTCACCGACAAGTGACTCGTATAATTCTGTTGTTACAGCAGTTTTAGATTCGAGAGTGTCACTGCAGCTCTTGATCCATCATTGAAGAAACCGAAGCCACTCAGGGAAGTGAAGCAGAGCTTCAGATTTCATTAAGCTAGCTGGCTCAGAGGAGCTAATTTCTCCAGATTCTGAGCTCTGAATGGAGCGCCACATGGGCCTATATGGTGTCAAAGTTGGGGAGGGGCCAAGCTGCAGACCTGTTTGAGAGGGATGGGTTCCATTCCGTGACCTGATGAGCTTTTTAGCTTGTTTCCTGGGTGGGTAAGATTGGTCCCACTCAGTAACCTGATTGACATTTTGTCTTGTCTTCTGCACAGAAAGGGCAGTGAATGATTTTACCTTTTTCCTGTTCACTATCAGTTTACCTAGACCCATAAGGAAAACAATTGTTTGGAGGGAGTTACCAAGACAACTGGTAGAAGGGCCTCACTGCTGTCCTAGAACATAGACACCCTCTTCTGTTTTCCTCACTACTTTTTTCTCTGCCGTGCCCCCTACCTCCAACCACTGCTACAAAGAGTCTTAGTCAAATATCTAATTGTTTTTCTGGCTTCATCTCAAAAATACATCTGCCTGCAAAATAAAAAATCCCACCTGCATTAAATTATAACCCATCTTCCCACACTTCAGCAAGAGTGGACACTCCCAATTGGATTCTGGTTTGTTGTTGGGGATTATGACCTTCACAGGCATAGAAAACCCAGAATTGAAAGACTAATTCTCCAGGTTGAAAAATGTCTTAAGATCATGCAATTTTAAAGTGGATGTTGGGAGAACTTATTAATATAAAATAATACAGGTAAACTGTATTTTGTTTAAATCTTACCATAGCAGTTGCATGTTTTCTTTAATACGAAACAGACTTGCTATAAAGCTTCTTATTGGATATATAATTTTGTTCTATCATATGACTAAAATACATAGAAAAATAACCCAAAATTTTGATAGATTCAAAAGTCATTTGCATCCTGAATATCAAGTAGAATGGACCATCAGTCACTTAGGTCCTATACCCTTAAATGTTAATGAGAGGAGAAGTATGCAAATAAGCCACTGCACTCCACAGATAAAAACCCTAGGGGAAAATCTGCAACACTAAACAATGTTTAGAAACAAATGAGACAAAAGAAAGGCTTTTGCACATTTTACAAATTAAAAACATATTTATTCTGAGTAAATATGTTTTGTGAAAGGTGAATTCTTGTCTTCTTCAGTTTCATACAGAAGGCAGCAAGGTCAAATTTATCCAATAAAAGTTTTGTTTGTCCTAAACTTATGTATGAAATGGACAGAAAATGAGGAAGCTGATCTTGGTTTATCATTATAAGTTATGCAATGCAAATAATTTGGCTCAGAATTTTTAACTATAAAAAAAAAAAAAAAATTTTTTTAAAAAGCTTCATGGACTGAAATATTTGTAACTTCACATCAGGGTTCAGCTATGCGTGTTGTGTTTTCTTCTGCTTTGAATAAAACTAATTTTGAGAAAAATGGTTTTTGTTTTTTTTTTGTTCCACAGGATATTAACCAATGGTATGTGCTTTATTATTAATCAATTATATCATCAAGTGACAATGATTATGTAAAGTGGCTAATTTTGTTCATGATTACTTGAGAATAAGCCTTCTAGGAAAAAGCACCCTGTTTTGAAATGCATAAAAATCTGATTTTACAAACCATCTGCAAAACCATGATTTTTCATTCAGCTCTAGGGAAATCACTTGTTTGTCTTTGCCCTCTGTGTATCTGCATTGACTTGGTCATTCCCTATTCTACATGTTGACAGGGACCAGAGAGAAAGTCTACTGGGGACCTGAATGAGAGGTGTGTACTGGAAAATAATTAAGTTTGATTTCTTTTTGCAGCTCTTTGCATTTCTCTTTTCATGTTTTATTTAAAACTTGATTGCTTAATTAGCAATAAACAAACAACTAAGAAGAACTTGACTTATAATTATATTGAATTTCATCTATATAGCAGCAATGGAATACATGATCACTTATACACTGAAGGATTAACTGCCTATTTTTTACAATGTCACATATTTTACTTCAAGGCTTAGACTTGGGATATTTTTGGTTTTCAGATTAGAGAAACAAAGCTAGAATTTTATTCTCTGTCTTCATATTATAGTTTCAACATAAGGATTAGTCTATAAGTATGAGAACGCTTCAAAAAGGTTTTATTATCTTCAAATTCTACTTTTCCACAAACATTTTTAAACTCTTGTATCAATACTAGGTTTGCAGTTCATACATACATGAGTTTATTCCAAACAAAAACAAAACATATTTAAGCAAGTCTGCAATCAGTGGATGGCCACAGACAAGTTCTCTCTGTAATACACGAGTCTTCATTTCATTATGGTACCTTCAAAGAAAAGGTCCAATCAAAACAGTGTCTTTGGAGGAATTTGCTGGTAGCGTAGTGGGTACAAATCAGGCTGCAAACCTTAAGGTCAGCAGTTTGAAACTACCAGCTGCTCCACGGGAGAAAAATGAGGCATTCTGCTCCTGTAAAGATTTACAGCCTCAGAAACCCTGTACAGGGTCGCTATGGGTTGGAACTGACTCAACGGCACTTAACAACAAGGATCAGTTCCACCACTCGTCTGACAGTTTGTCATACTGTGGTGGCTTGTGAGTTGCTGTGATTCTGAAAGCTTTGCTACCGGTATTTTACATACCAGCAGGGTCACCCATGGTGGACAGGCTTCAGATGCACTTCCAGACAAAGACAGACTAGGAAGAAAGAGTAACAAACTACTTCCGAGTATTTAGTCA
>NW_006408771.1:426028-427485 GCF_000296735.1 Chrysochloris asiatica | reverse complement strand
TCATGAGGAATCTGGAGCTGGACCAAGAAGCAATTGTTTGAACAGAACATGGGAACACTGAATGTTTTAAAAAGTGCTGAAACAAATTTTACTCAAACTATTCCAGAATACAGAAAAGAATGGAATGAGCATAATCCTCATACCAAAACCAGCCAAGGACATCACAAAAAAAGAAAAATTACAGAACAATATCACTCATGAACATAGATGTAAAACTTCTCATCAAAATCCTATTCAATAGAATTCTACAACATATCAAAAACAATACATCATGACCAAGCAAGATTTATATCAAGGATGCAAAGATAATTCAATACTAGGAAACCAATCAACATAATTCACCACATAAATAAAAAACTGAGATAACCCAAATTATTATATCCATTGATGCACAAAAGTAATTTGACAAAATCCAGCACCCATTCTTGATAAAAAATAATCAACAAAGTAGGAATTGAAGGGCAATTCCTTAACATAATTAAGAGCATATATACAAAACCAATAGCCAATATCACTCTCAATGGAGAGTAACTGAAAACATTCCCTTTGCAAACAGGAATCAGACAAGGATGCCCCTTATCACCACTCCTCCTCAATATTGTGTTGGAAGTCTTAGCCAGAGCTCTAAAGGCACCCAAATTATCATGAAAAACTAAAACTCTATTTGCAGATAATGTTGTTGTTGTTAGGTGCCATCGAGTCAGAACTGACTTATAGCGACCCCATGCACAGCAGAACAACACAATGTCCGATCCTGGGTCAACCTCACAACTGCTGCCACACTTGAGTCCATCAATGCTGCAACCTGGCCAATCCATCTCATTGGGGTCGTCTTCTTTTTCTCCGACCCTCTATCTTACCAAGCATGATATCCTACTCCAGCGACTGTGCCCTCCTGACAGTGTGTCCTAAGTATAAGAGATGAAATTTGGCCATCTTGGCCTCTAAGGAGCACTCTGGCTGCACTGCTTCCAAAACAGATTCATTGGTTCATTTGCCAGCCCATTGCACTTTTAGTATTCTCCTCCAACACCGTAATTCAAAGGCATCAATTCTTCTTTGATCTTCCTTATTCAGTGTCCAGGTTTCACATCCATATGAGGTTATTGAAAATGCCATGGCTTGGGTCAGGCGCACCTTGGTCCTCAAGCTGACATATTTGCTCTTCAACACTTTAAAAAGTTCCTGTGCAGCAGATTTGCCTAATGCAATACGTCGTCTGATCTCTTGACTATTGCTTCTGTGAGTGTTGATTGTTGATCCAATAAGAATGAAATCATTGACAACTTCAATCTTTTCTCAGTTGGTAAATGTTGTTTATTGGTCCAGTGGTGAGGATTTTTGTTTTCTTGACATTGAAATGTAATCCATACTGAAGGCTGTGCTCTTTGATCTTCATCAGTAAATGTTTGAAGTCCTCTTCACTTTCAGCAAGCAAGGTTGTATCATCTGCATAT
>NW_006408771.1:421131-422538 GCF_000296735.1 Chrysochloris asiatica | reverse complement strand
TCCCAGAACAGAGTATGAAAATAATCGTTAAAGAGATGGAAAAAAAGATCACAAAATTTATATGGAAGAAGACACCTCAGATAAGCAAAGCACTTCTTAAAAAGAACAAAGTTGGAGGCCTTTTACTCCGTGACTTCAAATTTTACCACACAGCCAGAGTGCTCACAACAGTCTGGTACAATGAAAGATACATAGATCAATGGTACAGAATTGAGAGTCCAGAAGTACATCAATCCACATACAGTCAAGTGATCTTTGAAAAGAGACAAAATACATGAAATATTGAAGAGATGGTCTCTCAACAATGGTGCAGGCCAAACTGAAAATCAATTGGCAAAGAATGAAAAAAAGACCGGTTTCTCACACTATATACAAAAACTAACTCAACTTGGATTAAAGATCTACATGTAAATTCCAGAACTATAAAGATTATCAATGAAAAATGGGGCAAAATTAAAGGGTCTCATGCCATTAATTTTGTATTAGAGCCTTTAATTTTGTCCTGATTTTTCATTGATGATCTTTATAGTTCTGGAATTTACATGTCAGGTGTCCTGGTGTGGTGCTGTGTGTTAATGCACCGGACTGGTGGGTTGGTTTGGATCACAAGGGCAACAATCACACTCACCAGAAGCTCCTTGGAAACCCTATAAAGGGTCACTATCAGTCGGAACCAAGGCTTTAGCTCTGAGTAACTAAACAATGGCATACATAAACTATCAAACGGCAAAAAACATAAAACAATTGAGGACAAAGTAGATGAATGGGATGTAGAAAATATTAGAAGCATATCTGCATCAAAAGATTTCACCAAATGAGTCAAAAAGGAGCCCACAGACTGGGAAAAAAATTTTTTTTCAGTGACATATTGTTGTTGTTGTTAGGTGCCATCAGGTCAGTACTAAAAACTGATAGTGACCCTATGCACAACAGAGTGAAACACTGCCCGATACTGGGCCAACATCACAATTATTGCCACAGTTGAGCCCATTCATGCTGCCACTTGGCCAATCCATCTCGCTGGGAGTCTTCCTCTCTTTCTTTAACCCTCCTCTTTACCAAACATGATATCCATCTCCAGCAACTGGTCCCTCCTGACAATATGTCCAATGTATGAGAGATGAAGTTTGGCCATCCTGGCCTCCAAAGAGCACTCTGGCTGGACTTCTTCCAACACAGATCTGTTGGTTCTTTTGCCAGCCCGTGGCATTTTCAATATTCTTCTCCAACACCATAATTCAAAAGCATTAATTCTTCTATTGTCTAGAAGTTCTCTGTAAATGTATGCTTGCAGCTGTTTCTGTATTACCTTTAGTGAAACTTTACTTGCATGACATATCAAAGGTAGTGTCTGATGATTTCCACATTCCGTTGGGTCACTTCTGTTTGGAATGGGCACAAATATGG
>NW_006408771.1:413719-420075 GCF_000296735.1 Chrysochloris asiatica | reverse complement strand
CAGGAGAATAATCTCTAAAATTTATAGAGATTATTTATAGAGATTTTCCAAAAGAAAAAGACAAATCACTCAACTAAAAAATGGGCACAGAACACAAACAAACACTTCACCAAGGAAGACATGTAGGCAGCCAACAACCATATAAAGAAATGTTCACGATCACTAGCCATCAGAGAAATGCAAATCAAAATAATGCGATATCATCTCACAGCAAAAGTTACAGCAAAGTTCAGAAAAGTAGAGGACAACAAATGCTGGCAAGGGTGTGGAGAATGGGATCCTCCTACATTGCTAGTGGGACTGTAAAATGTTTCAACCACTCTGGAAAATGGTATGGCATTCCCTCAGAAAGTTGGAAACAGAAATACATTATGATCCAGCAATTCCTCTACTTGAGCCTGAAGTCGAGTAGATATATGCACACCAATGTTCATTGCAGCATTATTTACAATAGCAAAAAGATGGAGACAGCCTAAGTGCCCATCAACAGAAAAATGGATAAACAAACTCTGGTACATACACATAATACAATAGTATGCTTCTTCAAAAAATAATGATGAAGCTGCAAAACTCCTTATAACATGGATGAATCTTGAGGACATAATGCTGAGTGAAATTACTCAGGCACAAAAGGACCAACATTACATAAGATTATTACTGTAAAAGCTTAAGAAAATATTTCTACACTAAAAGAATAATTCTTTGGAGGTTACCAGGGGAGAGAGGGGACAGTAGCTCACAGATTAGAGGATAGACACTTGATAGCTTGGGTGATGGGGAGGGCAATAAAAAGGAAAGAGAGGGCACTGCACAAAAAGGGGGAAGAGAGTAGATAAATGTGGATGATATGGAAAGACTTAGGGAGGATATGGGCTAAATGTGATAGAGGGTATATTGGAATGTATGCACAACCTTGAAACAAAAATGTTCTGTGATATGGGGATAGAGACATAGTCTGAATGGGTAAAGGAGGGGAAATAACGTTATGGTATTTGACTGTTTTGCATATATTGGTTTCCCCTTCCTACTCTTGTAACTGTTGTTGTTGTTATGTGCTGTGGAGTCGGTTCCAACTCATAGTGACCCTGTACAGGTTTTCGGAGGCTGTAAATCTTTACCGGAGGAGCTCTGGTAGCGTAGTGGTTACAAATCGGGCTGTGAACCACAAGGTCAGCAGTTTGAAATACTAGCTGTTCCACCGGAGGAAGATGAGGCTTTCTGCTTCCGTAAAGGTTTACAGCCTTGTACAGGGTCTCTATGTGTCAGAACCGACTCCACGTCACATAACACAACAACAAATCTTTACGGGAGCAGAGAGCCTCATCTTTCTCCTGCAGAACAGCTGGTAGTTTCAAACTGCTGACCTTGAGGTTAGCAGCCCGATTTGTAACCACTACATATTTTTCATACTTCATTATCACTCAGATTCATGTAAAATGTACATTCATATCATTTCCACCCCAAGAAATTCCAAATCAATAGATTTAAGCCCATCAATCAGTAATTTTCACAAGGATCCCCAAAGCCAGAATCTATTAAAAAGCTTTAAAAAAAATTTTTTTTTGTTAAGGAAAACAACAAAAATATAACATGGATGAAACCTAAGAAAAGTTTCAAACTCCTTATCCAAAATCTATTTTTGTTTTAATAATTTATCTTATGAACCAGGACACCAATGTTCATCACAGCACTATTCACAACTAGCAATAAGATGGAGACAGGCTAAATACCCAATAAAGGAAGAATGAATAAACTCTGGTACATACACACAATGGAATACCATGCAATGGTAAAGAATAATGATGAATATTTGAAACACCTCATGACAAGGATTTGCCTGGAGGACATTATGCTGAGTGAAATTAGTCAATCACAAAAGAATGAATATTGTATGAGACCACTATTGTAAAAACTCAAGAACAGGTTTTCCTATTAAAAGAAACATTCTTTGAAGTTTAACAAGGGGTGGAAGAAAGGGAAAATAATGCACTGGCTAGAGGTTAGACATATGTTAACTCAGGTAATGGGGAAGGAATATACAAGAAGGGGGAGGACAATATATAAGAAGAAGGAGGTAAATAGTGATAAATATATGACCTTGGAACAGCAGTGCTCTGCAGGTAGATCCATGGACAGAGACATAGGCTGAAGGAATATAGGAAGAAGAGTGGTAGTATGCCCACAAATATATAAGAATTTGAAAGAGGATATTTGTATGTGAGTATTTACCTTTCCAGCAAACACAGGTGAGCATACAGTGGGAAAAGTGATGATAACTTCTTAGACATTATCAAACATCTTAAGGAAATGAGTTGCTGAGTCTGGGGACTCAGCGCCTTAGCCTCAGGGGACACCATGGTGAATTGTCATAACATAGTCCCAAAAGACAATGTTCTACATTCTACTTTGGTGAATAGAATCTGGGATCTTAAAAGCTCATGAGTGGCCATCTAAGGTGCAGCTATTGGTCTCGCCATGTGCGGAAGAAGAATGATGAAAATTGAAAATGCTTAGACTCATTTAGTCCAGCAAACTAATGGAACATGTGAACAACAGTATCCACAGCTCTGAGATCAGATAGGTTAGACGATGCTCAGCTAACACCACTAACTGTTCTGAAAGGGATCATATTAGAAGATCCTGGATAGAGTGGGAGAAGATGTGGAACAAAACTCAAGATTATTAAAAAAAAAAAAGACTGTTGTAGCGTAGTGGTTATGAATCGGGCTGCGAACCTCACAGTCAGCAGTTCAAAACTACCAGCTGTTCCTCAGGAGAAAGATGAGGCTTTCTGCTCCCATAAATATTTACAGCCTCGGAAACCCTGTACAGGGTTGCTATGAGTTGGAACCGACTCCGTGGCGCATAACAACAACAGTTGGTCAGAAAGAGGCTGGAGAAACCTGATGGCTCTCGACCACCCTTCAGGTCTGGAAAGGAATTCACCCTCATGGCACAAGTTTCAGCCAAGCAGTAGATAGGTATATAGGGGGCCAACAACACTGTAAGGTATGCTCACAATGGAATAGTCAATCATTCAAAATCAAAAGGGCAACATTTATCTACGAACAAAGTAAAGAAGGGATGGGAAGGTGGTGGAACGAAAAAGGAAACCACAGGAAAGAACTGTTTTTACATGAAAGGTAATGCATTCATTGAAATGAAACTAATTGGATAATGTGTTGACGGTAAAACTGATGTTCTTGTCTGTAAACCTTTACTCAATTCACAATAAATTTATTTTAATTATTTAATCTTATATTGATTTTTAAAACATACACAGCAGAATATACACCAATTTACCAATTTCTACATGTACAATTAATACATTGGCATTTACCTTCTCCAAGTTGTACAACCAAAAATCCTGATCAAAAGGAGAAGTATGAAATACAACCTCAAATTCTCATTCAATCCATGCTTGCTGAAGTCACTGAGGCTGAATGAACCCATAGATAATCTTTAAACCTTGTACCAAAAATATTTCCTGAAATTTTTAAATGGAAAAATTGTTTAGCTTAATTGGTAAAGAATGTCTTCATTGAGCATTGTGCTCTTGTATAGAATTATCAATATAAGAAAAATTAGCAATATCAATTTTCATATGGTTACATATAAAACTTTGGCAGTGTTGTCTCTGGTGTGAGATAGTGTAGGTGTCCTGGACTTTATCAGGTAACTGTGTTGATTGGAAGGTGACACCAAAATGAATGTATATAAATTTTTATGCAGTGTTTCAGATGAAAATTCTTATTTTTATAAATTATCCCTGTTGTTAGTTATAACTGCAAAAATACTTTTTGTAAGCTCTACTTACATGCATTAATGTACCTACAAAAACTAAATCTCTACATTGTTTTCCACTTTTAACCTTCAACTGTGCTTTGGTCAGAGCTGTCATTATTACCCAAGTACAATGATACTTTGAATCACATGATTTCATCTTCATGTGCTACAAGCACATACTTTTATTTTCATTGTTGATACTGTTACTATGGTCATTTATTTTGTCAAATTTCCTGGTGTTTTATTGACAATAGTGTGGTAATTAGTACTTGTGAACCTATACCCATAACTTTCTGAGAATGATATAACTAAGGGGAAAAAAATGAAAAAGACTTCAGTTCAGTTACTAATAATGTTGAAACTAGTAATGTAATTAATTCAAGGTAGAAAATTTGTTGTTAGCACTCATTTCATTTAATCTTAGAAACATGACATTTGAACTATTTAAAACTACTCATACTTATCACATGTTATTCTATGATTAAAACTGATACTGAACATTACTAAGAAATCTGTATAGTCTCATATAGGAGGAGGCCAATAGGGTGGGAGTGAGACCATGACTGATGACACTGGGTGACACCAACCCTAATGATGTCATCAAGTTTAGCAGCAGTAGGTACTGAGTCCTGGTGTGGATCTGTGGGTTAATACACTGGACTGCAAAGTCAATTTGAACCACAAGGTCAGCAGTTCAAGCTCACCAGCTGCACCTTGAAAACTCTATACAGGGACACTATGGACCAGAACCAACTCCATGGCACAACAAAAACAACAAGGTTATGTTAATGGGGAGGAACAATTTAGACAAGGACAATGAGAATGGTTGCATAATTTCAAGACTATAATCAACACCAGGTTTATTTTTTTGTTGTTGTTACTATAAGTTTATTTGAATCAATTCAGTGACACACAACCACCACCACCATACATTCATTTTAGTGACCTAGGAGAAAATAATTTTGTTATAAGTAGTTTTTCATCTTTCTATCAAGTGTCAGACCTTTTGTTTTGCTTGTTACCTTTCTTGTTCTAGGTGTAAATAACATAAACTTTTCATTATTTTTACTTTCCCCAAATTTTATTTCTCTTTTCAAGGAGTCATAGATGTTCTCCTTTAGAAAAAAATCTGCCTCTTTAGTTTATTTACTCAACTCTGACAAACTCTTCTTCAACACAATGGAAGTCTAAAATGATACCACTCTTCCCCAACTTTTCTGTCAATCATATCATCTATGTATTCTTCCTTATTTCCTATAATGGCATCTTGTAAAGTTCATACCTTATTTCCATAACCTTGTGAAAGATGAGATCATCAGTAATATAAATCAGTTTTTCTCCAAATAAACTCCTTTTAGTTAAAAGGTATTTTGAGGTATGTCCAGATGGCTGAAGTTACTGACTCTGAATCCTTTGCTTTATCCTGTCATACCTTAAAACTGTAGGAGAGAGCTTTATAGAAGGATATGATTAGAACTTGGAGACGCCTCATCCTGTGCCAAAATCTCACTGAAGAGAATTCATCTTTAAGGTTGGGCTCAATAAGAAGACAGAACGTATCTTTGGTTTATACCCCGACTCGCCCTCGGGTGAATCGGAGGCCACTAATGAGACTAAGGGACCAGATAACAGCATCAACATCAGAAAGGACTTTGAATTTTGCATGTGAGCACCCAAACTAATTGTTGTCAAATGAACTCTAACTCACAGCTGCCCTATGGGTGTCGGAGTAGAAATGCTACATTGGATGTTTTCCAATGACTGATTTTTCACAAGTAGATCACAGACCTTTCTTGACAAGTGCCTCTTAGTGAACTGGAACCTTCAACCTCTGGTTAGCAAGTGAGCATGTTAACCATCTCACCACCTTGGGGCTGTTTTACATGTTCTTATTGTTTCTGATGACCTTAAGTTAACTCTAACTCATAATGGTGAGACGGTCATTGTTGTTGTTAAATGTCAACAAGTTGGTTCTGACTCATTGCGAACCTGTGTAGGATTTCTGAGGAGTGCCTAGTGAGTTTGAACCACTGACCTTGCAGTCCAGTGCTTGTCCTATAGCGCCACACCAGAACACATGTTGTTGCTGTTAAGTGCCGTTGAGTCAGTTCTGACCCATTGTATAGAGTTTCCAAGGAGCAGCTGGTGAACTTGAACTGCCAATCTTGTGGTTCAAACAGCATTGCAGTCTGGTGCATTAATTCACAGCACCACACCAGGACTCATGGTACTCCTTTATTATCATCAGTAGGAAAATATATGGTAAGTAAAACCAATATCTATGTCAGGGATTGGCAAATTATGTCCCGTGAATTATACAACCGCATTAATTTTATTATTGTTATTATTATTATTGTCTAAAATAGGTAATAGAATTGAGTAGTCACAGCAAAACTGTAAAAAAAATTTTTTTTTTTTTTAATGTTAAAGCTACAAGTATTTACTGCGTGATGCTTTACAGGAAATATTTCTGGGCCTCTGCTCTGTGGGTTAATGCACTGGGCTGCAAAGTCATTTGAACCTCAAGGTCAAGTCTCCATGAGCCAGAATCAACTCGACAGCACTTAACA
>NW_006408771.1:411908-413619 GCF_000296735.1 Chrysochloris asiatica | reverse complement strand
AATAAAGGGGAGACCCAAATGGGGTTCCCCAGTGGGTGCTCGCGGCAGGAGGGCGGCTGCCTGCCCCCATGCCCCGCAGTTCAGTTGAGCGTGAGGTGAGCTGTTTGCTGGTGCACGCCCGGCAGGGCTGAGGAATGCTGCTCGGTTCAGCGGGAGGCGGGTCACTCGCTTTCGTGCGTCTGGCAGGCCCGTGGGACGGGAAGAGCCCAGTTTTGAACTAATGATTAATATGTTCACTCACCAATAAGAAGTTCATGTGGAGAGAGGGGTCTTGACAGCCATGAAATCTGTACTCAGGTCCGGACTCTGAGCAGTTACCTTGCTTGATTTTCACTTCCTTACTCTCTAACAATCATCATGTATCTTCTGTGCTCACTCATTGTGACCAGAGGGGCCCCTTGGGCACAGTACTCTCTTCTGGCAGTGTAGCCGGTGCTGTTCTGTGCATCAGCAGTGAGCTTCTGAAGGGCAAAAAATAAATTCTTTAAAACAAGTCTAGTGCATTAATAAAATGTTACTGTGGTAGTGTGCCATCAAGTCAATTCTAACTCCCAACAGAACAGAGTAGATCTAACCTATAGGGTTCCCAAGGCTGCGAAAGCAGAATGCCACATCTCTTTCTCCTATGGCGAGGCTTGTGGGTTCAAACTGCTCACCTTTCCCTTAGTAGCATGGCTCTTAAACTTTGTTCCCCTAGGATTCTGTGATTAGTGGTCAGGTGACAAGAATTCAGCAATGAACAATAATACATCATGAAAGAGGTTAAAAGAAGGAATGGATACTTTGAAAAGTGTCTGAGGGCCTGAGACCATATTGGTGTATAAAATAAGCCTGGGTCATTCTTTGTAATCATAATAATGATCTTTTCATTTAAAATGCCTAAGGAAGAGATTTTCCAATGTTGCTTTGTTGTTGTTGTTGTTAAGTGCCGTAGAGTCAGTTCTGACCCATAATGACCCTGTATACAGTTTCCAAGGAGCGGCTGGTGAGGTTGAACTGCCAACCTTCTGATTCAATCAGACTTGCAATCCAGCACACCTGTAAATTTTCAGATATTTACTTCTTCAACTTCTCCATTTACAGTTCAAATGTAGAAGTATCCTAGGAAAAAGACCCTGGATGCATACAAACAGAGGGAATTCCAGTCTATTTCTCCAACTACGTGATTAATAACAATAAACAGATAATGAAAGGGAAAATTCTATCAGCTTTGGAAGAATTGAAGCACAGTTATCTGAAAAACTTTGAAATGTGTGTTCACAGGAGTGCTGCTGATAAGATGGAGCAAAAGAGTGCTGATAAGATGCTCACTGTAGGTTGTATATCATTTATTCACACAAAAAATCCAAAATAATAGATACAAAGAGTGTGAGAATTCTGAAGTGTAGAATTCCTGACAATATATATTAAAATAGTAAATTAGGTATTCTCTGATTTATTAGGTTTATAATTAGTTTGAGTCTTAACTCTATGCATCACATGGGTGACTTTGAGCAAGTTCTTAATCTTCTGAAGTCCCATGATTCCTATTTGTAAAATGGATATATCAAACTTCCAGAAGGTGTCCTGTGATAACATAGTTAACGATCTTAACACAAGACCCAACACACAACAGGCACTCATTAAACAATTGTTGTTGTTGTTGTCAGGTGCCATCGAGTTGGAACCGACTCATAATGACCCCATGCACAGCAGAACGAAACAATGTCCG
>NW_006408771.1:409640-411808 GCF_000296735.1 Chrysochloris asiatica | reverse complement strand
CCCTATACAGGATCACTGTGAGTTGGAACCAACTCAATGACATTTAACAACAATTGTTGTTGTTGTTGTTAAGTGCCATCGAGTCGGGTCCAACCCATAGCGACCCTGTAACAACAATAGTCTAGAATAAATCTTCCAAGTATATGAAATACATGGATCAGTATTTCATTGGGAGGAAAGAAAATGTTCACTAAAAAACAGAAAGTTGCTCTCCCAAACTCTGCATTTCCTATAATGAACTCGAGATGTTGAAGAGGGAACACACTATATAGATGTCCTTGACTTGAACACACATTTGTTCTTCCTCTTAGCCCCCAACTATAGACTGATACTTTTATATCAGAAGAAGTTTTGAATTATCATAAAGTCTGGCTCTCTGCAGGATTTTGTCCCAAGTCATGCTTTCCTCTTTAATTTCTTGGTTTCTCTTTAACCCTGAAGGATTATCAAGACTCCAGGTGCACACAGGGTTGATAGGGATGGGCAACTTAGACAATGGGTAGCTAAAATGGGGGACGAGGGGCAATAAAGGCATGAAGTGATTGGCTTACAAGTTTTCAAGAGGGAGTTTAGTTTCAGAGTATGCAGGGGAAGGTAGAATCACCACTGAATAGTTTTCCTCTTGTCTAGATGGGTCTGGTAAAAGAAGATGGGGATTAGATTCTTATGATTCAAAAGTGAGTAATTGTTATCAAGACTAATGGCAACTGTCACAACTCTAAAGGAAGAAGTTTTATAATATAAAGGAGGGAGTAGTTAATCTTACATTTCAATGTAAAGAAAACAAAAATCCTCACCACTGAACCAATAAAAAACATTCTTATCAAGGGAGAAAAGATTGAAGCTGTCAAAAACTTCATTCTTCTTGGATAAACTATCAACATTCGCGGAAGCAGCAGTCAAGAAATCAAACGACATACTGCATTAGGCAAATCTGCTGCACAAGACTTCTTTAAAGTATTGAAAAGCAAAGATATCAGCTTGAGGACCAAGGTGTTCCTGACCCAAGCCATGGTATTTTCAATGACCTCATATGCATGTGAAAGTTGGACAGTGAGTAAGGAAGACCATAGAAGAATTGATGCTTTTGAGTTGTCATGCTGGAGGAGAATATTGAAAGTGCTATGGGCTGCCAAAAGAACCAATAGATCCATTCCAGAAAAAGTGCATCCAGAGTGCTCCTTGTAAGCCAAGATGGCCAAATTTCATCTCTCATACTTTAGACATATTGTCAGGCGAGAGCAGTTGCTGGAGAAGGATATCATGTTTGGTAAGGTGGAGGGTCAGAGAAAAAGAGAAAGACGCCAAACAAGATGGATTGGCCAAGTGGCAGCATCAATGGACTCAAGCATGGCAACAGTAGTGAGGTTGGCCCAGGATGGGGCAGTGTTTCATTCTGCTGTGCATAAGGTCGCTATGAGTTGGTACTGACTCGATGGCACCTAACAATAACAACAGTTAATCTTACAGTCCATGAACAGAGGACCCTCAGACCATCAAGGGAGAAGAGCATGAGTGGAACGTGGGACTCTAGCCAGAGAAGCAGCGACATCACAGATGGCGGCAGAGATAAGGACATGGAAAGAGAGAGCAGCTGAGGACTCATGGAAAGAGAAAGACTGATGCTGGTGGCCAGGAGGCAGACTTGCAGAATTTGCCCTTTGGTTGGTTGTTTAAATGAATACATATTACTGATTGTTTTTGTGTACATTAAAGAAAAAAAAAATGGAGGGAATAGAAGCAAATACTGTTAAATGAAGATGCATGTAGGGGATTGTAACCATTGCAATGCAATGAAATACATTTAAAATAAGTGTAAAACCAATGTTTCTCATGTAAACTATTACTCAATTCACAATAAAAACTTTAATAAACAATTAAATTAAACTAAGTAGACAAGACAAACAAACATAAAGAATCCAGGTGCTACTTTCCCTCCTGTGGTTCATTCAGCCTCCTCCTGGCTTCCTGACAAAGGGAAACCACTGGTCTGAGTCCTTTAGTTCAGTTGCTAACAGGAATCCTATTGTCCAAGTGCCAATTCCCATTGTGGTCTCTAGACATAAGAGCCCAGGTTTTTTTTTGTTTTGTTTTGTTTTGTTTATTAAATGTTTTTATTTTGGATTGAGTGAAAGTTTACAGGGCACATCATCAGCTTCACATTCAAC
>NW_006408771.1:397735-401425 GCF_000296735.1 Chrysochloris asiatica | reverse complement strand
GACAATATGTCCAAAGTATGAGAGATTAAAAAATAGCCATTCATTTAACTAAGAGTGAACAAATTTAACATGTACAGTCTGCCCTAATAGTATTTCTTTCCTATTTTCTAAAATGCATAATGGGGTGGGGACTTCAAAAAGTTTGTGGAAAAATTCCATTATCTTTTCATTCCATTTGTCCACAAACTTTTTGAAGCCCCTTTGAATATGAATTTCTGCTTTCACCAGACAATTAAAAGTTTCTGCTCTATTAAGATGCATTCTAAGATATCTGAACTATTTTTCTGACTTAGTGAGTTCAGTACATAATTAAATATTTATTTTATCATTGAGTTTATCACTAGACTTTAGGAATATTTATTTGAGTTTCATTTCTCATTGTTGCTCACTAAAGAATGAAATCATGAATATAGAAGATAACCTAAAACCCAATGCAATACTGTCAAATGAACTTTTCTGATTAAAACCTCAGGAAGAACTTTATTCCTATCCTAAATTAATCCAGCAAATATTTAAGGAGTTCTTTCTATATCTTAAAGGCTATCCCGATACTTTGGTTAATAATTACAATTATAGTAGTAATACTATAATAATGGTCAACACTTGCCTGGAAAAGCTCTTACATATTTCATCTTTCAATTAATAAAGATAGAGAACATTCAGAATATATTATTAACGTATGAGGAATAATATCCATCTTATCCACAATCAGCATCCCCGTGGATTATCCCCATAGACCAGAAAATGAACTTTTTTACATGAGTGGTTCTCAGGCACAAGTGTGCCTTAGAATAACTTGGAAGTCGTGTTTCAAAAGCAGATATCTGGGCCTCCACACCAGAGTCTTATTCAGACAACTGTGGTGAGACAAACTCTTAAGCAGTGCCAATACTGCTAGTCTAGGACCACACTTTGAATATCTGCAGCTATCAGAATGTCTTCGTTATCTGATGATGCTGTAACAGAAATACTACAATGGATGACTCTAACAACCAGAAATTTATTCTCTCACAGTTTTGGAGGCTAGAAGTCCAAGGCCTTCTCTTTGTTGCCTCTGGGAAAAGGTCTTTGTTTCCTTTCAGCATCTGTAGGTCAGTACTCCTTTGAAATATCAATACATCAATCTTCCCCTGGATCTTGGGACTTCACAGTGCAGAGCCCCCAAGTACAAAATACACAATCCACTCCTGGCTCTTCTGTCTTGGTGGTAGTGGGTCCCTCAGCACTCATCTTACTTCTTGCTCCTTTTATATTTCAGAGGAGATTGACTGAAGATACAATCTAACTCTGTAGGATGCATCTGACTTCACTAACATAATAGAAGTAAAGATTTACAATATAGGATAATTACATCAGATCAGAGTTTATCACATCAAATCATATCATGAAGGCAATAACTACATCTTAACTGCAAGACCACTGAGAATTCTGGCCCAGCCAAGTTCACACAAAATCTTAACAATCACACAGAATACCACCAGCTCTGCATTACGAGACCCTCAAGTAGGAGGTTCTCCAGATTGTTCTCAAGAAAGATTCCTTTAACAATCAAGTGTTAGTTTGTTTTTTATATAATCATTTAAACAATCAAAGGGCACATTCTACAAGCCTGTCTCCTGGTTTCCAGCACGCAGTCATTCTCTTTCCATAAGTCTATCTCACCATCTCTGGTGTCCCTGTTTCTCGGGTTAGGATCTCACATTCCACTCATTCTCTTCTTCCTTGATGGTCATAAGGTTCTCTGTTCCTAGAATGTAAGATTAACTACTCCACCCATCCCTTTATGTTATAAAATGTCTACCTTTACAGTTGTGACAATAGCAATTAGTCATGATAACACTTTTTCACTATTGAATCAAAAGAATCTTATCCCATTTCCTTTCACCAAACCAGTCTAGATAAGATGAAAACTATTCAGTGGAGATTCTACCTTCCCTGAACACTCTGAAATTAAACTCCCTCTTGAAAACTTGTAAGGCAGCCACTTCATGCTTTTAAGCATGTCACCCTCCCCCTGATCATCACCACCATTTTAGGTAGCCAATGTCTAAGTTGCCCGCTCCACCAACCCTGTATTTGGAAGAGATAGGTTTGATCATTGATGTGAAGATGCCTTCCCTCTCAGTTGGTATTTTGAGCTACTACATCCATAAGTATAGGTCAAGTTCATAAAGTTGTAGCATTTTACACTTGGTTTCTGTATCAAATTTTTTATATCTTCCTCTAGTTGAACTCTTGTCATCAAGCCATTGAAGCGAGGTCAATTAGCTAGTGAGTTTGTATGTTCTTGTGTGTCTCCCCCCACTTCATAGCATCTGGACACTTCACTTTCAGCTCTAGCCTCCATGGCTAGGTCAATGTCCATAGGCTGAGGAGTTCCCAAGTCTCCTTAAAGTTCAGACCAACCAGCCCTTCCTCTTCTCTCTCTTATCTCAAGGCCTACAGAGGAGTCTATGGAACGTGATTGAACTCAGCCCATATCTTCATTACTGACTTTCCCCCATTTCCACTCACATGTAGACCAACACAGTCATTAGATAGTTTACATGCCTGCTTATGTGCTCCCTTTGATTGCTTGTATTGATGGTTCCCCAGTGAACAGCTTGCTTTTTCTTGTAATCGTGAAACAGATAACTGTTTTTATTTTTTATTTTGTTTTTTCTTGCTGGTCTTTCTTTCAGCAAGCATCTTCTGTTCCTCTAACTGCACAGGGATGGTTTGCATGTCCTTTCAAGTTAAGAATGTCTCACCTCAGAAGGTTCTGGATGGGGCTTAGAAGTATGTCTGTTTTTAATAGTAGATTTTTTCCAGTCCTCATACTCCAAGTGTTCCTTAAGACTCTTTCTTCAACCCTTTTTATTTTTCCTTAACACTTGCAGAGCAGCCTCCAAACTTCTGTGTTCAACTCTATGCAATCTGTTCTTAAGCTTCTATTTCTAATTCCCTCATCTGCCTGTCTCTCATACTTCAGACATGTTATCAGGAGGGACTAGACCCTGTAGAAGGATATTGTGGTAAAGTAAAGAGTCAGCAAAAACCAGGAAGACCCCCAACAACATGGACTGGCACAGTGGCGGCAGCAATGGGCTCAAATGTAACAACTATTGTGATACTTCTGTTGTACATAGGTTTATGCAGTGGCACCTAACAACATCTTCCTCAAATCAAAATCCATAACTTAATAAATTTCTACTAAAATTTATTAAATTTTAGTAAAAGCTAAGTTTAATATCTAAATGGATGGATTAGTGCATAAGCAATGACTCAAGAACCAGAGATACTCCTATGAGTTTTGTTTGGGTTTCAGTTCCTGTGGTGGTTCTGTGGTAAAATCCTCACCTTCAAACAAGCTTAGAACATAGTTTATACTTACAGAAATCATTGTGAAATGATTTAGAACATAGTTTAAACTTACGGTAATCATTGTCAAAATCAGAACATAGCTTATACTTAAAGTAATCATGATCAAACTAACTGAACTCCTTGTTCTTCTGTTATTTTATTGACTCTTCCAAGGTGTGCTTCCCTGCAGAAAAGTCCAAGATAAAAAGTGAAAAAAACAAGAAAGCAAAAAACTGGCTGGGTATTTTTTTGTCTGATGATTCATTGGAAAATAGCAAATTCACAAATCTATCACATTATTTCTCTTTTCCTTTTAGCCTCCCTACCCTAAGATTGTTCCTGTTTTTA
>NW_006408771.1:392626-394240 GCF_000296735.1 Chrysochloris asiatica | reverse complement strand
GTGCTGATGACCAGGGGCAGGCTTGCAGGTTATAATACACCCTTTGGTTGGTTGATGATGCATGGAGGGGATTGTAACCATGGCAATGAAACAATATACAGTAGGATGAATGTAAAGCTAATGTTCTCCCATGTAAATTATCACATAATTCACAATAAAACGTTTTAAAAAGAAGAAGAATAGTATCTTGAATAAATGGTGCCAAGACAAAAAAAAAAAAAAAAAAAGCAATGTTCTAAGAGAGAAGTCAATCAACATTTTATGTTAAGATACAAACAGTAAGTATTTTCAGCTTTACAGGTATTATTATCTGTCATAATTACTCCACTCTGTCGCTGCAGCATGAACCTTATAGAATACTTAAACAAATGTGTGTGTTTATGGTTGGATTTATCAATGACCCATCATTTGCTGACCTGCAGATTAATGTTTCTAAAACTTTAATGTTTATGAAAAATTTTGGAGAGTTTGCTAAAACATTGTTAGCCCATCAGCTTCTCTATGGGAGAAAGATGAAGCTTTCTGCTCTTATAAAGAAAAAGTGCTTCAGCAACCCTCTACAGGGTTGCTATGAGACGGAATGGACTCGGTGGCAGTGGCTTAAGGTCTGGGTTGGGAACCACATGTTTGCATTTTGAATAAGTTTCTAGTTGATGTTGATACTGTTGGTCTGAGGACAACACTTTGAAAACTTGGCACTTTGAGAGTGGATACTAGGTGTGTGTTAGCACTACAATTATACTCTTAATTCTAAAACTTGCCAATAGCCTGAGTACTCTCAAAAACACTAGAAAATGTCCAAAAAAGGATGAGGAAATTCAGGTTCTGCTTCTGGAAAGAGAACAAGGAGCTTCAAAAGTTCGCCCTAACATTAAAAACAGAAACAACATGGGGGTGGGGACTGTCAAAATTACCCTTTCTTTTTTTTTTTCACAATTCTAGAAATTAAAGATTTACAGTAATCTGAGGAGTATTTCTTTGTTGTTTTATTTGTTTTTAAAGCAAAACAACAACAACAAAAAATAGACTCACTAAGACTAGCAAACTTTGTGGTGATTTAACTTGCACAAATTACATCGCCCTCTTCCCAGCTCTGCAGTGACCTAGAAAACCAACATTCTTGCAACTATGGTAGCTTAGTAGCCATTGAGGGGGGCAGGCTTGTTTAGAGTATACCAAATGCCTCATCCCAGAGAATTGCTACTATTTACCTTAGGCAGTACAGAATAGTCACTATGTATTTTAGGCAGCTCACTGAAAAGCTTTTTAGTCTCAGAGTTTGTCTATATGTGAAACATCTCAAGCCTCACTTAGTACAAACAGCTTTTGCCCATAGGACATTTGTACAAAGAAATTAGTGACAGTTATTTTTAAATTGCAACTGCTTGAGGTAACATTACCATTTGTGACTAACAAAAGACTGATGAAAAAAACTTAAAAGAAGAGGAATGAGATATCCACAGGAAATTTTGCAAAGCTCTGACATGTTCCAGGAAAACACAAGGGGGCTTCAAAACTGCACGGAAAAATTAAATTAAAACACAAAGTAATTTTTCCATGAACTTTTTGAAGAGCTTGTGTGTGTATAAACACATATGTGTATGTGTGCATATT
>NW_006408771.1:386616-392130 GCF_000296735.1 Chrysochloris asiatica | reverse complement strand
AACAGGCTATCATAATAGAAACTACAAGGACTTCACACAAGAAATAATTCACAGAATTAGTTCAGGAAGGTGAATAAACAAATAGCAACAGCAACAAAGCAAACAATAACAGTAATAAACCCTGAAGTGAGCTGAACAATCTTATTTTCAGAGTTAAAACATTATATTTTTTAAATGTATGGTTTTCAAAATAATATATGGCCCACTGAAATAAATAAGAAAATATGTCCCACTCTGATGAAAGTATCAGTGAACTTGAATACAGGTCATTTGAGATTTTCCTGTTTAATGATCAAAAAGAATTAAATAAGCAAATCTCAGAGATTTGTGGGACAGACACTATCAAATATAACAACAAATACATATTTAAAGAAGTAATGTGCAAGCACTTACCACATTTTATGACAAGCAATCTATGCATCCAGTTAGCTAAATGAACTCCAACGGGCGTAAACTGAAGGAAACCTGCACCAAAACACATCATAATCAAATTGTTGAAAGACAAAGACAGAGAAAAGCTATGAATCAGCAAGTGAAAAGCATTTTATGAGTAAACAATCAACAATAAGATTAACAATTTAGTTCGCCTTGAAAACCATTTAATGATGTTGTTGTTGTTAAATACCATCCAATAGGTTGGACTCCTTGTTATTAAGTGTCTTGGAGTCAGTTCTGACTCATAAGGTACCTGCGTTTCAGACGCAGCTGGTGAGCTTGAACCACCGACCTCCTGGTTCAAACCAACCTTGCAGTCCAGTGCATTAACCAGCAGTGCCACACCAGGACTCCAGTGCCCTATATAGGATTTTCAAGGAGCAGCTGGGGGGTTATGTAAGTTTCTAGTTGATGCTGACCTTGAGATTTGCAGTCCAGGGCTGGTCTTACTGCACCACACCAGGAGTCCATATAATGACAGACACTGCCAAACATTTATTTTAAGTACAGAAAAACTATTCTTTGAAATTGAAAGAGAAATTAAGACTTGCGAGATGAAACCATAAAATCTGCATAAAGAAAAGAATTAACATCAGTAAAAGATAGTTGTTGTTGAGTGCCGACGAGTCAATTCTGACCTATAACAACCCTGTATAGGGTTTCCGAGGAGCAGCTGGGGAGCTTGAACCGCCAACCTTGCAGTTCAAGCAGCTTTGCAGTCTGGCTCATTAACCCACAGCGTCACACCAGAACTCCAGTAAAAGATAGTATGTGTGTATTTTGTTAATTTTTCCTTCTTTTACTATACTTAAAAATCACTACACAAATAAATACTTATAAAATATGTGTACATGGGCTTATAATATATAAACATGTATTTTGTGTGGCAATTGTTGTTGTTGTTAAGTGCCTTCAAGTCGATTCCGACCCATAGCAACCCTGTATAATAGTAGCACTAAAACTGAGCGTATAGAGCTACATGGAGCAAAGATTTTTAATTCTATAGAAATGAATTTAGTATTAATCCAAACTAGATTTTTTTGAAGTCCTAGTGTGGCACTTCTGGATAATTCACTAGACTGCAAGGGCTGTTTGAACCTCAAGTTCGGCTGTTCAAACCCACCAGCTGCTCCTAGGAAAACCTATACAGGGTTGTTATGAGTCAGAACTGATTTTATGGCACTTAACAATAACAACAACATTTTAATTACAATCCCCATGACAACTACCAAGAAAATAATTCAGCAACATATATTAAAGAAGCATCAAAGGAATTAAATGATTTGCCCTTGTTAGGTGCCCAGGAGTAGGTTCTGACACCTAGCAGCTCTGTGTAGGGTTTCCGAGAAACAATTGGTGAGTTTGAACCACCAACTTTGCTGTTCAAACCTACCTTGCAGTTGAGTGCTTAACCTATAACACCACACCAGGACTCCAGTAATGATATATTATAAAATAATGTTTAACACAAAACAATACAGTAATGGAAGAATAGGTGAACAATAAAAGCAGCAAAAAACAACAAAATATGAGACACATAGAAAGCAAATAGCAAAATGACAACATAAATGATACTTTACCAATGGTAGTGGTTGTTATGTGCCCTGGAGTTGGTTCTGACTTGAGTTAGGTTTCTGAGGCTATAAATCATTATGGAAGCAGAAAGCCTCATCTTTTTTCCACGGAAGAGCTGGTGGTTTCGAACTGCTGACTGTGAGATTAGCAGCCCAACGTATAACCACTACGATACGATACCAGCAATTATGCTAAGAGTAAATGGATGTAGTTCTCTAAAGAAAGTTAGAGGTAGACAGAATGAATACAAAAATGATTCAATTGTATGATTTGAGTAAGAGTCATACTTTAGATTCAGAGGCATAGTGGGTAGAAAATATTTTAAAAAGTTGAAAGTAAAAGGATGAAAACCATATATATCACAACTCCACCCAAATGAGTAACAGTGACTATACAAAATAGACTTTGAGACAAAATTGTTATTAGAGATAAGTATCTTTTACAATAATAAAACAGTTCGTTCTTTAGTATGACAACAATTATAAACACGTATGTACCTAATAGAGCCCCCAAATTTGTGAAGAAAAAACTGAGAGCATTGAAGTGAGAAATAGACAATTCAACAATAACTTATTTGTAATAAATGATATAGCTCAACAAGAGATTACACATTCTTCTTAAGTACACATGAAACATTTTCTAAGCTAACCCATATATTGGGCTACAAAACAATCCTAAGAAATATTTCTTATTCTTAAGTATTGATGTTGAATTGGTTTTGATTCATAGCAACCCCATGTAGGGCTTCTGAGGCTGTAAATTGTCAATCCAGTGCTTAACCTACAGAATCACAGTGTTCCTTTATTAAATTTACCAGGATTTAAATCAAAAGTTTTTTCTCCAAAAGCAATGGGATTAACTCAGAAGCTTATCACAAATGGAAATTGGTAAATTTTACAACATATGTAAATTACACAATACACTTCTAAATTACCAATGGATCATAGAAAAAAAATCACAAGACAAATTAGTACATATCTTGAGCTGAATATAATTGAAAAAATATCAAACCCTCTAGGATTCCGCCAAAACAATGTTTTTAAAATATCCTATAGTTCTGGTGTGGCACTGTGGGTTACTGCACAAGACTGCAAAGCCATTTAAACTGCAAGATCAGCGATTCAAGCTCACCAGCTGTTCCTTGGAAACCCTATACAAAGTCGCTATGGGTGGGAACTGACTTAACAGCACTTAACAATAACAACAGCATAGGTATAACAGCCTATATTTAAAATTATGCACTCAAAAGTCTAACTGTCCATCTAAATAAACAAGAAATACAGAAGTAAACTCAACCCAAAATAATCAGAAGTAAGTAAATGATACATAATAACAACAACAACAGACTGAAAGAATAAATTTCTAGTTGTTAAATGCATCCAGTTGTGGTATTTCTCTTATAGTAGCATCACATAACTAAGTGTCTCACTCAATTCCCAAATTTAAGCCAAGTCACAAATTCAAGTCCCTTGAGAATTATCCCTAGAATCCCACCCCAACTATATTTTGTAAATATTTTATTTCTATTATTATTCAAATGTATCTGTGCCTATGAAAAAAATGTTAAAAGTCATTAGGGAAACAGTGAACACCTAGAAGTGTGTGTGTATGAGTTATGGAAAGGTTTACAAACAAGATCATAAATTTTACATTAAAAAATCATACACTTTGTTTCATCTCAATGATTGCATTCCTCATGCAACAATAGTTGTTCTACTTTCTCCTTATTGATACCCATGTACACATATCCTCTTTCAAACTCCAGAGCCATTCATCCTGTGTCTCTGTCCAAGAGTCTACACACAGAATACTGTTGTTCCAAGGTTGTGTTTATATCACTATTTACCTCTATCCCCTTTAGCTCTGTGTCTTTACTTGCCTTCATCATTCTTCTGTCAACCGTCTCCTTATTCATTTTGTCCTCCCTCTTCTTGTATATTAACCATCACCTGAGTTAACATGTGTCTACCCATGTCTATTAGCCCTCAAAGAATGTTTAATATGAAAACCTATTCTTGAGTTTTTACAATTGTGTTCATATATAATATTTGTTCTTTTGTGACTGACTTTTTTCATTCAGCATAATGTTCTCCAGATTCATTCACGTTATGTGGTGTTTCGCAGATTCATCATTATTCTTCAACTTTGCATTGTATTGCATGGTGTGTATATACCAAAGTTTGTTTATCCACTCTTCCATGGATATCCTTTAGACTGGCTCCATATTGTTGCTACGGTGAATAGTGTCCTAATCTCATTTCTTGTGCAATTACATAAAGTAGAGGAATTTCTGTGTTATACAGTATTTCTATTTCCAGCTTTCTAAGGGAGTACATTGCCGTTTTCCACAGTTGTTGAAAATTTTTACTGTCCCACCAGAAATGTAGGAATGTCCCAACTCCCCACACCATCACCAAGATTTGTTGTTTTCTGTGTTTGTCAACTTTGTTATTAATGCTGGTGTGTGATGATATCTCGTTGTTGTTTTGATTTGTATCTTTCTAATGGCTATTGAGCAAAAAGTCATTAAAAAGACAAGAACGAATTAAAAGGTCAAAATGTATGTGAGAAGAGACTCTGAAACTTGCTCTCCAGTGTAGGAATGCTAAAGCAAATGGAAGAAATGAGGAGGTACAAGAACTGAACAGAAAATTCCAAAAGGTCAGCTCGAGAAGATAAAGTCAAATAGTACAACAAAATGTGCAAAGATCTGGAGACGGAAAACCAAAAAGGAAGAACACGCGCAGCATTTCTCAAGCTGGAAGAACTGAAGAAAAAATTCAAGCCTCGACTATCATTATTGATGGATTCTTTGGGAAAATTATTGAATGATGCAGAAAGCATCAAAAGAAGATTGAAGGAATACACAGAGTCACTGTACCAAAATGAAATGGTTGGTGTTCCATCATTTCAAGACGTAACATATGATCAAAAGCCAATGATGCTGAAGGAGGAAGTCCAAGGTGCATTGAAGGAATTGGCAAAAACAAAACAAACAAACAAAAAAAAAAACCACAAGGCACTGGGAATTGATGGAATAAAAATTGAAATCTTGCAAGAAAATGAGGCGGCACAGGAAGCACTCACTCATCTATGCCAAGAAATTTGGAAGACAACTATTTGGCCAACTGATTGGAAGAGATCTGTATTTGTGCCCATTCCAAAGACAGGTGACCCAACAGAATATGGAAATCATAGGACAATATCTTTGATATCCCATTCGAGTAAAGTTTTACTAAAGGTAATACAGAAATGGCTGCATGCATACATTGACAGAGAACTTCCAATCCTGATTCAAGCCGGATTGGAAAGAGGCTGCTGAATGAAGGATATCACTGCGTCTGATGGATCTTGGCTGAAAGCAGAGAATATTAGAAAGATGTTTACCTGCGCTTTATTAACTATGCAAAGCTTTCGATTGTATGGATTATAAAAAAAAACTATGGAAAACATTGAAAAGTATGAGTGCTCCTGAGCACTGAATTGTGTTCATGAGAAATCTGT
>NW_006408771.1:384266-384958 GCF_000296735.1 Chrysochloris asiatica | reverse complement strand
AAATCAGGAAATGTGTGTGCCAGTGCTGTATCCTTTCACTTTATTTACTCAATATATATTCTGAGTAAATGATATGAGAAACGGGATCATATGAAGAACACAGCATCAGGATTGGAGGAAGACTCATTAACAACCTGCACTATGCAAATGATGTTGACATGAAATACTTACTGATTAAGATCAAAGACTATCTTTCAATATGATTACACCTCAATATCAAAACAATAAAAATCCTTATGCCTGGATCAATAAATAATATCATAATGACTAGAGAAAAAAATTGTTGTCAAAGACTTCATTTTACTGAATGCACAATCAACACTTACGGAAACAACAGTCAATAAATCAAATGATGGACTCCATTAGGCAAATCTTCTGCAACAGACCTCTTTGAAGTATTTGAGATAAAGATGTCACTTAAAGGACTCATGTATTTGAAAATACCAGGCTGCCAAGGACCAGCCTCGATAATTTGTGAGAACTTGGAGGTGGGTACGGAGTCAGTGAATGATAAAAATGAAAAAAAAAAAAAAAAAAACTCACACAGAGTCAATGGTTCATTCTGAGTCTCAGGCAGATAATGGTGATGATGACTCTCTGATGACTCTCTTTATTTCAAAATTGTTGCTTCGTATATCCTTTTTAGAATATCCTATGATCTCATAAGGGAGAAAGATGAGGCTTTCTACTCC
>NW_006408771.1:380231-382356 GCF_000296735.1 Chrysochloris asiatica | reverse complement strand
AAAAAACAGTTGTAGCATGACATCCACAGGGACCTAACAGAAATTCAAGCTGAAGAGGATGTGGAATATACAATATCATTTCTGATGACAGCTGGATCTTGGCTGAAAGTAGTGAATACCAGAAAGATGTTTACTTGTGTTTTCTTAACTATGCAAAGGCATTTGACTATGTTAATCATAACAAACTATAGATAACATTTCAAAGAATGGGAATTCCAGAACACTTACTTGTGCTCATGTAGAACCTATATATAAATTAAGATGCAGTCATACAAACTGAACAAAACAACAGATACTTAGTTGATTATGTTCAAGAAAGGAATATGTCAGAATTGTATTGTTTACTATTTATTCAATCTGTATGCTGATCAGATAATCTGAAAATCTGGACTCTAAGAAAAAGATTATAGCATCAGAATGGAAGAGAGGCTCATTAGCAGCCTGTGATATACAGATTGCATAACCTTGCTTGCTGAAAGCAAAGAGGACTTGAAGTATTTATTGAAGAAGTTCAAAGACTACAGCATTCAGTATGGATTGCAACTTAACATAAAGAAAACAAAAATCATCACCAATGAAGTATAATCATGGTAAATAGAGAAAAAAAAGACTGAAATTGTCAGGGATTTCATTTTAATTGGATCCACAATTAAAGCACATGGAAGCAACAGTTAAGGAATCAAATGTGCTGTTTTGGGTAAATCTGAAGAAAAAGACTTTCTTAAAGTGCTAAAGAACAATGATGTCACTATGTGGACTAAGACATTCCTGATTATGAAAAGAAAAAAAAAAAAAGAAAGTGAAAGTAAAGTGTCTGTCGTCGAGTCAATTCTAACCCATAGCGACACTGTATAGGGTTTCTGAGGAGCAACTGATGAGCTTGAACTGTCAACTTTGTCGTTCAAACAACGTTGCAGTCCAGCACATTAACCCACAATGTCTGATCATAGGATGGTATTTTCAGTCATTTTACATGCATTTGAATGCTGGACAACAGTTTAAGAAGATTGAAGGAGAATTGATGTCTTTGAATTACAGTTTTAGTTAAGAATATTGATTATATCATGGACTGTCAGAGGGACAAGAAGCTCTTGTGGTGTAGTGGGTTAAGCAATGAACTGCTAACCACCCACTTGTCATTTCAAGGCCACCATCCACCCCTTGGAGAAAGATGCAGATTCCTGCTCCCATAAAAATTTACAGTCTCAGAAACCCTATGGAGCACATCTACTCTGCCCTATTGAAATGGAATTGATTTGTTACCAGCGGGGCAGTGGATAGGCCAGAAGAGAAAACAAGTCTGTCTTAGAAGATTTACAGTTAGAAAAGTTCCTTCTCAGTGGGGATGGCAAGGGTTGTCTCACGTACATTGGACATGTTATCAGGAGAGACTAATGCCTGGAGAATTTCATTGCCCTTCCACTTTACCAATTATTTACCAATACCATCATTCTTGGTAAACTGGAAGGGCAATGAAACGAAGAAGACCCTCAACAAGATGGATGGTCGCAAGTGGATACAACAATGGACTCTAATTTAGGAGTGATTGTGAGAATGGTGCTGGGCTGTGCTATGTTGTGTTCTGTTGTGTATAGTGTTATCTGAGTCCTGGTGTGGTACTCTAGGATGAGCACTGGACTGCTAATCATAAGGTCAGTGCTTTAAGCCACTAGCAGCTCTCCGCTTTGAGGGTCACTATGAGTCATAAGCAACTTGATGGCACTTAACAGCAATGACAGAATGAGTGGGAACTGGCTGTACATCACCCAGAATCAACAAGCATATATATGTTTTTGTTGGTAATGTGCCACACAAGGACTCCTGAACACACACACACACACACATATATATCCAATATATATTGTTGTTAAGTGTTGTTGAGTCAGTTCTGACTCATAGCCACCCTATATAGAGTTTTCAAGGAGCTCTGATAATGTCGTGGTTACAAGTCAGGCTGCTAACCTCTAGGTCAGCAGTTTGAAACTACCAGTCATTCCACGGGAAAAAGATGAGGCTTTCTGCTCCTGTAAAGATTTCAATCTTGAAAACCCTATGCAGAGTTGCCCTGAATCAGAACCAAATCCACTGCATTATGCCACCAGCACCACCAAGGGACTAGTTGTAG
>NW_006408771.1:359640-379021 GCF_000296735.1 Chrysochloris asiatica | reverse complement strand
CATTAGGTCAGTAGTTCAAACCCACCATATATGGATATGGGAAACTCTCGGAGTTTCAGTCTTGATCTACTTTCATGATCTTGGATCTCTCTACCAATCTGTGAAGAAGATGGACTAGTCTCCTTTAGTATGGAGAGAGAGGTCCAGGTGATAAACAGAGATGTCAAAGAGGCCATCTTAGACCATCCATCTCCTGTCAAATCATCAAATGACTATACCACATGAGTGTCCATATACAAGACCAGCAGAATTGACCAGCTAATCTGGTCCAAATTGTTGATACACATGATAGTGAGCAAATAAAAGAAATTATTTTAGGCCCCTATATTTTTGAATAATTTGTTATACAGCAATAGATAACTGATACAATTTAGTTTTGACCATGGTTTCCTAAACTGATTTGACCTTTGAACCCCCATTTCACTAAACTCCCAGAAACCCACTTTTAGAAACACAGAGGTAGAAGTTTCCATCTTTGTCACTTAACACTTAATTAGCATCACAAAAAATATTCTTTGGGAAAGTAGAAGATGGCTGTCTTCTTTTTAAATAAATCCTTTTCAAAATACTTTTCTGGCATACTGTTATGTTTGAATCTATGCCTAGTGTTTGGAGGAAGAACTGTACTTAAAGTGTTTTCCCCATGAAGAATCAGATGTGGTCCTCACCACTGACACCTTTTTAACTCTACTTGCCCTTACTTTTTGTAGGTTAAAATTTTTCGAAATCTAGATAAGCATGAATTTTCATTCTTGCAGTTGAGGGAGCTATATTATCACTCCTTGTTAGTAATATTAAGACATATTTCCTTCCTTGTCTTTGGTAAACATTTTCAAACCCCAATCTTCTTTTAGTTTGTCAATAAGAATTATTAATAGCTGCCTCATCACTGAAATTTGATACACATTGCAAGTAAATGACTAAATGCTATCACACCAAACCTATTGCTGTCAGGTCATAGTGAGTGATTCTCTAGCCCAGAATAGAACCACCACGTAGGATATCCTAAGCTGGAGTCCTGGTGTGGCACAGTAGGATAAGCCCTGGACCACAAGATTGGTTTGAACCACAAACGCATCGTTTCAAACTCACCAGTTGCTCCTTGGAAACCCTGTACAGGGTTGCTATGAGTCAAAACCAACTTCATGACACTTAACAACAACAACAAATCTTTACAGAAAGATACTGCCACATTCTTTTCCTATGGAGCAGCTTGTAGTGGGTTCAAACCATCAACTTTTCATTTATCAGACAAGCACTAAACCACTATGCCATCAGGGCTCTTGCTAAAAGCTTCAGGTAGCTATTAATAAGCCACTTAATCCAGAAACCCTCCAAGATTACTTTAACATTCTTCCCAGCACTTTTTTATATTTAATTACAATGCCTTCTCAGTACATTGACATTCTCTGTGCTCTACTGTTCTAATCATTTTCTTTCATTTCAAGGGCAAGGGTATATATCTCCGGGTCTCCCATATTACTTCTCATCTTCACCAACAGAAGGAAATGTTTCCCATTTTAAGCAGTGATATTGTTAAGGGAATTTCCCATTTTAAGCAGTGATTTTGCATTCTTTCTGAAATTCAAATAGTAAGCTTATTTCAACTCTTGCTGTACAGACTTACTTTAATCTCTCTAAAGGTAAGGCTGCAGCTTACAATGAATTTGTCATATTAACATCTCTGCAGCATAACTGGCAGGAAATATCAGCAGGGTATGTGCACATTTCAATAATAAAATTTGATGTGGCATTGGGTAAAGCCTCAGTTCCACCTCCTTGTCATTTCAACTGTCAGACTCCTTAATTGGGATGGATTTAAGACTTTGTATTCTTTAACCTTAATCTGAAATGCCCCTGTAAAGTATTTATCATTGCTAGCCAGCACCTGGGTTAACAGTAAAGGCTGTATTTGACAATCCCTTGAAAGCAAAGCTTTGTAGGAATAAAACAAAGACAGGAGGCAGTTACAGAAAACAGAAAATCTCATACATGTCTCTGCTACGAGAATTTTTCTAGCAAGTTTGATTTGTTTTTGTCCCACCCCAGCTCTCTTATTCACAGACCACTTGAAAAACGGAGCCAATTGTTCTTTAAATATGAATTATTACAGGGGTCTTTTTTCCCCATAACTTTAAGCCAAAACCTAATGCCATCTGATTCTGACCCACTCTAAGACAAAGTAGAACTGCCCCAGGGGATTCCCAAGGCTGTAAATCTTTACAGAAGCAGATTACCACATCTTTCTCCCATGAAACAGCTGGTGGATTTGAATCACCCATCTTTTGGTTAGTTGCCAAGCACTTTAAACACTCTGTCACCAGGGGTCCTATAACTCTTAGACCACAAACTAAATGTTCTCATGGCATACTAGTAAGTAAATATACCCTGATAAGAAAACAATTCTGATATAAGCCTCTTGATTATGCCACAAGTGTGGAACTTTGTGGTCCAAACCACATGTCTCTACACATCTTATCTGCTTTCTATCACCGGAAAGCTTATGCTGTGAACATGCTCTAGGATCTTTAGAATCAGCATTAAAAAATATTTTGATCGTTTAGGATGTCATGAAAACCAGAAGAGAACTTGAGTCATATGAACTTGTACATTTAAAAATATTTTCAACTACAGTTTGTTGTTTGGGGAAAATTAGAATAAATTTTGGCATCATCTTTCTAAATAAGCTTAGAATTTGGATTTCGTGCTAGAGACAGAAGTTCTCATCTGAGTCCAGGAGCTGGGAAACAAACATATTATCACATTTGGAAGGAAATTCTTGTGTATGATTAAAAATAAGGGTATAAAAGGCAAATGTGATTTCTTCTACCAAAAGTTAAAATTGTATGTTGTTGATTTAGACAACTGAAACAAAATAAGAAAGGTCTAGAAAATGGTCTAGGAGAAGTGCCAAGTGTTCACTAGGGGACTGAATCAGCATGTGGTTTTAAAAAGTATATTTGTTATTGTTGTTGTTAAGTGTTACCGATTGGGTTCTGACTCATAGTGACCCTGTATAAAGTTTCCAAGGAGCAGCTGGTGGGCTTGAACTGCTGACCTTTCATTTCAAACTGACTTTGCAGTCCAGCTCATTAACCCGCAGTGCCATACACTTCTAAAGTAATTCTCTCTTCTCTGTCTTCTCCCTATCCAAATGCTGTCAATCTTCCAAAGATCAGTTCAACAGCCATCTTCAGAATGAAGTCTTCTCTAAATATTCATTCCACCTTGATATAGGTTTCTTTTCTCTCAATTCATACATATTCTGCACTTCATTGTATACCATTTTTGTGACTTCCAGGATTACTCATTACGTACCCTGAGTCACATCTCTCAGGATTAGCTCCCCTTGACATTAGGAGTTAAATGCTGTGTACAAGTATGTGCATGTTCCACACACTAGGAAACACTGTGTTGTGAAACGTGCTCTGACCCAGGCATCAGATTTTGTGGGTTTAACTCCCTCCCTGCCACATAACTGCTCTGTGTACTTGGACAAGCCACTCTGTCCGATTCTCAGTTTTAGTTCCTCCTCCATAAAATAAGAACAGAAAACCTGCTTTATGTCCTCAATAGCTTGTTATAAAGATAAAGTAAAACATAATGAATTTCCATGATGGGAGGCTTTCCTTACATATTAGATGTCTAGAAGTTACTGAGTGAAAGGTTAGTGGATGAATCTCATTGCTCACTGGATTTATAAATTATATTTCCACACTGAACAGATTATATTGAGTGATTAAGCTTATTAATGTTGTTGTTGTTGTTGTGAAGTGCCGTCGAGTCGGTTCCGACCCATAGCTACCCTGTACAGGGTTTCCAAGGGTGTAAATCTTTACGGGAGTAGAAAGCCTCATCTTTCTCCCGCGGAGCTGCTGGTAGTTTCAAACTGCTGACCTTAAGGTTCGCAGCCCGATTTGTAACCACTACGCTACCAGAGCTCCTTATTAATAAGCACAGGTAATTAATGAGACCAGTTATTAACACACAGGTCATTAAGGACACATTAGCACTTTTGGTGTCCAAACCAAGGCCAGAACTGAACTGAACCAAACGTTATCCTATGAATAATTTCCAGGCCTCACTCCTTTAAGAAAGAGAAACATTCATGAGAAAGCAGCCAGGTATTTATACTCACAGAGCTTCATACCATTAAGAGAAGCACATCCATTATGCATCTCTATAGACAGACAGGACTTCATGCTTCCTACTCCTTGATTACTACCTACTTATGTCATTACAAGCTGTGGATATTTATTTCATGCATTTTTCCAGCAAAGACTCATTTTCCTATCTCAAAGAATAATTTTCAAAAATACATACAACCATAAAAAAAGTATTTAACATGTGAGGATATCAGTAAGATGGTAACGCTAATTCAAAGGGCATTTGATGAATTGGGAATATATAGGCAAAGCCTTGCATAGCATTGAGCTCAGTCTTCCAAGCCAAAAAGTCCGCAGGTAGGATTTTGAATATCACTGCTTTCTTTTTCTTTTCAAAGACTTTTCTTTATGTTGCAAATCAGGCAGCCTGAGGCAACACTCTTTCTTCCTCTCCAAAGGCTTTAGAATCAGGATATCTGGTTTTAAGGCTTGTCCCAAGATCCATGAGCTGTGAGACATTGGACACTTCACTTAGCATTCTGGGACAATAGTTCCATCATCTGTAAAATGAAAGTCATATGTGTGAGATCTTTTAAACTTGTTGTGAATATAAAATGTGATAACTTACATCATAAAATCACTTTGTAAACTGCAAAATGATGAAAAAAATCACCATTTAATATATTGTTCATTTTGACTTTTGGGTGGAAATGAGCCTAAGGGTTTTATAATAACAGTTTTCTTCACTAGATGTAAGTTCCTGGATGGCACCTGGAACAGATCTCATTTTGATTTATATTCTTGGCTTTGGCATTTCAGAAACCCCCCTAAGCTTAGTGCCAAGCCTTAAGATGACACTCTGTGTTCTGAGAAACTACAGAGTTAATGCCTCAAAAGAGGGACAAAAGAGAGCAAGGCCAAGAATTCAAACAGTTGTGAAGAGTAGCATTCTTCCATTGATTTTTCTTCTTGTCCTGCTTCCATAATCACCAGCATTTCTTCTTCAGTGAAAATAACCTGGACCAAGGTCTCAATATAGGAGCCAAATTGGATTGGAATTGAAATCAGTTGGTAAGAAACTTAGTAATACTAACGGTGCAAAATCTCATTTCAGGAAAAGCCTGCAAAAAAAGGCCAAAATAACATTGGACATTTTATAAAAGACAAAAACAGCCACCATAGTCCCAGACTAAAAGTAGCTTGATAAAATAAATAGTGTTCATGCCTAACAGAATGTAACTGAATTCTAGACTCTAGTCACAATGAAAAGACAATAAATATATTGTAGAAAATAAAGGTGTAGCTTTGAAATTAATCAGAATTCTGATTTTACAACTATTAAATATTAAGTTTAGGCAAATCACTAAATCTCTCTGAGTCTCCATTTCTTAGAAGTAAAAATTAATTTTTACTTAAATTAATTAAGTAAAAGATTAATAAGAACACCTACTTCATAAAGTTGTTTAGTGAATTAAATGTGACAATGAAATAAAGCCAATGACATGTAATTAACACTCAGGTCTTGTAAATAATATTGTATGAGGGAACTTCAAAACATTAATCTCCACTAACTGTTAATTCCAGTTCTCTACAAACTTTTTTGAAATCCCCTTAAGTTTGAAGTTCCCTCAAGATTATTACTCTATATCTCATCATAGCGCCAGCCCTGGTTTTAGTCAGAAAGGATTCACATTACTATGCATTCTAAATTGGATGCATATTCCCAACTACTATATTTATTACCAAAATGCTACTGAAAAATAAAAAAAATCTGGAAATTTTTGTCATAAGTATTAATAATAAAGTGTTTAAATGTTTTTACATCAGAGGCACATTCTGACCAAATTGTTTAAGATAAAAATCAAAATCTAGGACTGTGCTATATAGGTATATCTTATTGGCTCTTTGCGTTGTATTTTAAAAATCCATCTTACATCTTGCATAGATAATCTACTGATGAAACTTATGTACAGTATATGCCTACCTAATGCAGCAACATTATTATTTACTGAAAACTATGTGCTTTGGAATTGATTTCCAGGGTGCTTTTTCTTATTATGGACACAGTTGGTAATCCTAAACCATTATTTCCAGCACTATTCATGGTATAGAGCAGATTCTGTGTTCCTGTATTGAATTGTGATTAGTAGCAAACAAGAACATATGAACTGTTGTTGCTCTTAATAGAAATACAGTATAAATATGGGCTTCTATGTTCTCTTCCACTTAAAGAGAAAACAGAATAAGCAGTTTTGTTTCCAAGAAAAAAGCGGGACCTAACCTTTCTCCCCTATCAAGTGTTTTAGTGTTATTGGGTCACAGAGATTGTATGTCAAACTCAGCATGCTATGAATGATGTCATCTCAGTAACTGGGTAAAGACAAAGTAGAACGTGGCATTATTAATTCTGGAAAAGAAATAGCAGTAAAAGGGTCATATGCAATACCAAACACAGCATGGTTTAATGGAACTAATACCTTTTTGGATTTATTTGTTTTTTTTTTAATGAAGATTCAGTGTAAATTTGGCATTGGCTGCTGTAGATGAAATAGCCTTAAAAGTGCTAGAACAAAGATGCGAATTCCAATACTGAAAATAAAAATATTTATAATGAATAATTTTTAAAAGATTCTTACGAAGAACAAATGTAATATGTACTTCAGGAGGTATCAGTTTTAAATGAAGATTTGAGGATGGCAAAGATATTATTGTGGTGCAATGGTTAAGCACCTGTCTACTAACTGACATTAGAGAGCGATTTAAAGAGACTAAATGACTGGAATGTAATATCTAGGAACAAAGAAGAAGGATCAGTAGTCGAAAAGTATGACTTCTGTGACAGACAGAAAAGCAGCCAGAGTTCACATGATAGAATTTTGAAAAACCAGTCTTATTTCTTGCAAATGTCTTTTTTCAACAACATAAATGAATGTGCTGTACACATGGGCCTCATCAAACGGAAGACATAGGAATGAAAGCGACCTCATCAATAGAAATAGATTCCAGAAAAGCTCAATATTATCTGTCAGAACAAGTCCAGGAATGAACTGAGGAACAGATTATTAATTGCTCATATACAAGTTCAGGCTAAAGCTAAAGAAAATTTAAACAAATTTACAACAACCAAAATATGGCTTTGAGTATATCCCACATAAATTTATAGACCATCTCAAGAACAGACTGGATGCACTAGACACTAATGACCAGATGAGTTGTGGGGTGACATCACGGACATCAGACCCGAACAAACAAAAAAAGCCAGTAAGAAGACAAATAAAAATGAAACTAGATATCAGAAGAAACTCTGAAAATTGCTTTAGAATGTAAATAACCTAATACAAATAGAAGCAAATATGAAGTAAAAAAGCTAAACAGAAGATTTCAAAGAGTAACTCAAGAAGGCAAAATATTAAAATGAGATATGCAAAGAACTAGAGTTAGAAAACCAAATGGATTGAACATCATTTCCATTTCTCAAGCTGAAAGACAAAGAAATAAATTCAAGCTAAGAGTTGTAATGTTGAAGGTTTCTATGGACAAAATATTAAGCAACATAGGTAGTATCCAAAGAATATGGAAGGAATACACAAAGTTGCTATACCATAAAGAGTTGGTTGACATGAAGCTGTATATAAATCAAGAACTGATGATACTGAAGGGAGAAATCCAAGGCTATAGGAATTGACAAGAATACCAATGGAAATGTATGAACAAATGGCTGCAGTGCTGGAGGTACTTTCTCATCTATGCCAAGAAAATTGGAAAACAGCTACCTGGCCAACTGAAGGAAGAGATCCATATTTCTGCCCATTCTCAAGAAAGATTGTTGTTGTTAGAGGACATTGAGTTGGTACCAACTCATAGTGACCATATGCACAATAGAATAAAACATTGCCCAGTCCACCTTATAATCATTGCTACACCTGAGCCCATCACTTTCACAACTGTGCCAATCCATCTTGTTGGATTTTTCTTCAGCCCCCCACTCTACCAAACACAGTATCTTTCTCCATTGACTGGTCCCATCTGACTTTATGTTTGAATATGAGAGACGAAATCTGGCTATCTTGGCTTCCAGGGAGCACACTGGCTTCATTTCTTCCAACACAGATCTGTTTGTTTTTGGGCAGTCCATGGTACTTTTAGTATTTTCCTCCAACACCATAACTCAAATGTATCAATTCTTCTATGATCTTCCTGATTCACTGTTCAACTTTTGCTTGCATATGATGTTGTTGAA
This sequence comes from Chrysochloris asiatica, assembly GCF_000296735.1. Classification (NCBI taxonomy): domain Eukaryota; kingdom Metazoa; phylum Chordata; class Mammalia; order Afrosoricida; family Chrysochloridae; genus Chrysochloris; species Chrysochloris asiatica. Next base: position 370,675 of record NW_006408771.1, on the reverse strand, counting down.
AAATACCATGGCTTGGAACAGGTGCACCTTAGTCCTCAAACTGACTTCTTTGCTCTTTAACACTTTATAGAGGTCTTCTGTAGCAGATTTGCCTAATGCAATACATCATTTGATTTCGTGACTGTTTTTCCATGACTGTTTGTTGATGGTTGATCCTGGCAAAATGAAGTCTTTGACAACTTCAGTCTTTTCTCCATTTACATGGATGCTGTTTACTCATCCAGTTGTGAGAATTTTTGTTTTCTTTACATTGAAGTACAATTCATACTGACAGCTGTGGTCTTTGATCTTCATCAGCAAGTATTTTAAGTCCTCTTCTCTTTCAGCAAGCAAGATTGTATCATCTGCGTATAGCCTGTTGCTAATGAGTCTTCCTCCAATCCTGATGCCATGTTTTTCTTCATACAATCCAGATAGGTAGTCCAACAGAATGTGAACATTATTGAATAATATCGTTAATACCACACAGGTAAAATTGTACTGAAGATAATGAAAAAAAAAAAAAAAAATGGTTGCCAGAAATTTGGAAGAGGATGGAGCGAGGGATATCAATGCTGACATCATACAGATCTTGGCCAACAACAAAAAAAATCAGAAAGATGTTCTCCTGTGTTTTATTTAACCATTCAAGGGCTGTATGAATCATAATAAATGTTAGACAATTTTACAAAAGTTGGGAATTGTGCTCATGTAGAACCTATAACTAGACCAAGAGTCAGTCACTCAAACATAACAAGGGATACTGTGTGGTCTAAACTCAGAAAGGGTGTGTGTCAATGGCAGCTAACAATAACAACAACGTCAATGCCTCTCTTCTCTTGTATCTTTTCACCACATGTGTTCAATCTGTATGCTGAGTAAATGATCCTAGAAGCTGGACTATATGAAAAAGAACATGGCATCAGGATTGAAAAAGGACTCATTAACATCATGAGATATGCAGATGGCACAGCCATAAAGAAAACAAGAATCCTCACAAGTGGACTGATATGCAGCATCATTCAGTATACACGGTGAAAAGATTTCATTTTACTTGAATCCATAATCATTGCCCATGGAAGCAGCAGCTGTGAAATCAAACACCATATTGCATTGGGGAAATCTTCTGAAAAATAACTCTTTAAAGTATTAAAAATCAAAGATGTCACTTTGAAAGTTAAGGAGTACCTGATCTATAGCCATAATATTTTCAATCACCTCATATGCATGAGAAACTTGGACAATGAATAAGAAAGACCTAAGAATTGATGTCTTTGAATTATGGTGTTAGGGAAGAATACTAAATATGTGAGTACCATGGACTGTTAGAAAATTAAACAAATCTGTCTGGGAAGATGTACAGTCAGAATGTGCCTTAGATGCAGGATGGCAAGACGTACTTTGGACATTTAATCAGGAGAAACCAGTCCCTGGAGAAGGATAGCATTCTTTGTAAATTGGAGCATCAGAGAAAAAGCGGATGCTCCTCAAGAAGATATACTGACACCGTGACAACAACAGAGACTTAAACATAGGAATGATTGTGAGGATGGCCAAGGACCGGGGCATGTTTCATTCTGCTACACGTAGAGTAACTGTGAATTGGAGCTGACTCAATGGTATCTGACAACAACAAAAATATCACTGCCTCTCTTCTCCATAGAATTACCTGCCAAAGAGCCAACAATACAAAGTAAATAGCATATGATTTAAAGTAAAGAGCTCCAATAAAATATAGAGCAGCAGCATTCCCAGGGTTTTGAAGCTGGAAGTCAGCACTTCACAGAATGTATTGGAAAGGCACAAAGTATGTCCTCAGAAATAAAGTAAAGGGTATAATTAAAGGTAACTTTGAGTTCACATACCGAAAATTATAAATACCTGCAAATAATTTAAAATGAGATCTAAACGTGTCAATGCAGAAGAAACAGATGTAAAATAAGTAGTACATGGAACAGAAAAATCTGGAGAATTTAATGGTGTAAGAAATACAAAAATCAGCCAGATAATTATTAGCTCTTTGTGAAGAGAGACCTGAAAATGCACGCTGGAGTTTGGTGTATATTTATACTTACATGTCTATATATTTCCACAGTGTGTAGTAAGGAACACAAAAGATGGTTACGGATTCTATGACTTTTCCTCCATTAGGATTTGGATGTATGTCACCTCCATTTGAATTTGGGAAGTCACCATTGCTATGTGACCATTAAAATAAAGAGGTGACACTGTGTCCATGTCTGCTCCAAGATCTTCTAAGACTGACTGCTTTCACTTCTTGTTTGTTAATTCATTCTTTCTTGTAGCCTTGAACTGCCATAAGGGAATTCTGATTAACTTTCTTCTGATAAAAAGGTCATGTGTAGTTACTATTGTCAGCAGCTCTGAGCCCAGTTTTTCACCCATCCCCACCAACATGTCAAATATGTGAGTGAAGCCATCTCAAAGTCCCCCAAGGTCAACCTGTCTACGAGTTCCTACCACTGAGTGGCCTATAAATCCCACTTAAAAATAGTTTCTTAAGACATGTCAGTTATAGCTTCTACAAAATTGTAGGATACAATAAAATATTGGTGTTTTAATCCATTACGTTTTTGCAATATTTGTTTTACTAATAGATAAACAAAAAATCCTTTTATTGTCTTTTAAAACTAGCATTTCAAGAATGCTTTTCTCGATACTGGTTTAGATAGATATGAAAAATGGATGGATCTGATCATTACAGAGTCTTGTGCAGAGAAAGAAAATTGTAGGTAAACATGCCACCTTAGAAACTGCTCATTTCAATCAAGGTGAGCCACATATTCCAGAATTATAGCATGTCTTATGGCAGATGGGATAACTTTAACCTAGAGATAAGCCTAGGAAACAGAATTAAGTTTCCATCAGGTATAGAAATTGTTGTTGTTAAGTGCCATCGAGTCGGTTCCGACCCATAGCGACCCCGTACAGGGTTTCCAAGGCTGTAAATCTTTACAGGAGCAGAAAGCCTCATCTTTCTCCCACGGAGCATCTGCTAGTTTCGAACTGCTGACCTTGAGGTTCACAGCCTGATTCGTAACTACTGTGCTACCAGAGCTCCTAGGATATAGCACTAACTTAAATCAACTTCAGCTTAGAATTTTTGTTTCTTTTGCAGATTAATTTGAAAATTTGTTATTTTCAAAGTTTTTTTCTTCATATTTTGTTTTTGAATGTCCTTTTCATCTATGAACAGTAAACAACATGCTCCACCACATTCATAGATAGGTTGGCAACAAAGGTAAAATACACATGTACAAATATCATCTATCAAACATTTATATGGTTATGGGTATGCTCAGATCCACCACTTTTAAGTGATCCAAAAGTTGAAAAAGGAATAGTTTGAAAGATAATTGGAACTAGGGTTTAGGGCTGGCTGTCTTAAGTAAGTATGTCATTTGGTAAGCAAATCTGGTTCTATTAGTGAAGGCTTAATTTCCAGAAAAAGAAACAGTGGCGTATATACTTTATAACCTCCAAGAAGTCTGAATCTCTTTCCTTAATGGTGTGGGAAACTGGTAGGAAAATGAAGTCTTGTTTCTCCTGCCAAGTTTAGGTCTGTTAAGCAGAGACAAAAAAAATAAAACTATTTGTTCTTTCTGCATAAAAAAGAAGAAAAAAACTGTAAGAAATCCTGTTGCTGCTACTTTCACTCAATGGCCAGGGAAGAAAGAAAAACATTTAAATAAAGTTGTGAGCTACCCCAGCTAAGAATAAATGATTAGCAATTACTGAAAAGACCACAAAGGAACTTTTACCAGCTGGGGGGCTTAGAAGGGCAATTTCTGTGCAGATTGGGAGCATGTGTGTGTGTCCATTAATTGTTGGTGTCTATTAGCAAGCCAAAATTTTGTGGATTCTACCATCATGAATGTTCACACTAAGATTTAGTTACATAATTATCTTCTCAATGTAATCTTAGCACATATTCTAAGTATGGTGGTGGTGGTGATGTGCTATACAATGGATTCCGACTCATAGGGACCCTGAATAAGGTTTCCGAGGCTGTAAATCTTTACGGGAGCAGGAAGCCTCATTTTTCGCCCGTAGAACTTCTGATTGTTTGGAACTGCTTACCTTGAGGTTAGCAGCCCGACTTGTAACCACTAAGCTACCAGAGCTCTTTTTTCTAAGCACTGTTGTTGTTAAGTGCCGTCAAGTTAGTACCGACTCTTGTTGTTGTTGTTGTTAAGTGCCATCAAGTCGGTTCCGACCTATAGTGACCCTGTACAGGGTTTCCGAGGGTGTAAATCTTTACGGGAGTAGAAAGTCTCATCTTTCTCCCGCGGAGCGGCTGGTAGTTTCGAACCGCTGACCTTAAGGTTCGCAGCTCGATTCGTAACCACTACGCTACCAGAACTCCTTGCGACCCTATATAGGGTTTCTGAGGAGCGGCTGGTGAGCTTGAACTGCCACCGTTAAGGTTCAACGCAACCTTATAGTCCAGTGCATTAACCCACAGTGCCACACTAGGACTCCTTTTTAAGTATGTTGTTGTTGTTGTTAAGTGCTGTCGAGTCGGTTCTGACCCACAGCGATAAGGGTAAGTAAAAAAGTATTACTATTAGAGTTCCATTTCATACTTGTTTATTCCAAACAATTGTATTTAAATATGTCTCTGTGATGAGTGGATGGTACAGATAAGTTATCTTAGTAATACACTTGTTTTAGACTAATTACGGTACCTTCCAAAACAGCAATCTAATCAACTCAGTGATTTCTGAGTGGGCCAGTTAAATTCAAAGAAGAGAGGTCAGCTCAAGCTATGACAACTATTTTGGGGACTGAAAGGGTTAATGTTGATTTTCTTGAAGGAGTAGCAAAGGCTATGAATCCCTTTGGGAAACCTTACCCCATCCACCCTACAGTAATGATCTTGCCCCTTTAGAATTCTTTTTGTTCCCAAAAGTCAAAGAAATATTTTAAAAGAACATCATGAGAGTCGTGCAAGGATTCCAAACTGGCCATTTAGATGTGGTGTAAACTGAAGAGCACAGAACTCTCCCGGAAGTGTTAGATAGATGGAAACACTGCCTTCCGAAGTGTACAGCCCTAGAGGGAGGCTATGCTGAGAAACAACATATTGATATTTTTGTTTAATAAAGGTTACCGTGATTTTGTAGCAATAATTTTTGATTAACACGCCTATGTTGTTGTTGCTGTTGTTATGTGCCATCAAGCTGGTTTCAACTCATAGTGACAACATATAGGGTTTACAAAGTGCGGTGTTACAAAAAACTAATATATTACTATTGCAAAAGAAATAAAGATAAATATTCCTTGCTCAACAGTCTTCATCATCATAATATGATTGTAATTTCTAGTGGAGACTTTGTTGTTGTTAAGTGCCGACGAGTCCATTCTGACCCATAGAGACCCTGTATCCAGTTTCCAAGGAGCAGCTGGTTCACTTGATACACCGACCTTGCAGTTCAAACGACTTTGCAGTCTGACGCATTAGCTCACAGCACAGGTCTCCTTAAATGAACAAAATATCAGTGGATTAACACTGAGATATCAATACAGGCAAAACATTTTAATAGGCTCACTGATCATATAATATGGTTTAACTCATGTGTAAGAAAGCTGTTTAGGCAACATAAAAACTAAAAAGTTTGAGTGGATGACATGCCTTTCATTGTACTCAAGTGTATCCAATGATGATACCATCTTTGGAGACATTTTGTGAACTATATTGCCCTAGACTTCTAAGATCGACAATTCAAGCCTACTGGTCACTCCTTGGAACTGACTCAACGACAATTAACAATTTCCAAAGGAAATTCAAAATACTTGAACAATTAAATCGTTTGCATGGGCATGCTTTGTTGGACTAACTTTCATTATAAGACTCAACCAATTGTTTTTAATTTGGTCGTCTCTTTAGGTGTCCAGATTCATTATTGCCAGAGCCTAATTAATTCGTTTCTATTAGAAATATTGTAGTGCTAGATGGCACAGATTAGAAGCTCTGGTAGCGTAGTGGTTACGAATCGGCCTGCCAAGCTTAAGGTCAGCGGTTTGAAACTACCAGCTGTTCCGCGGGAGAAAGATGAGGTGTTCTTCTCCCGTAAAGATTTACAGCCTCGGAAACCCTGCACTATGAGTGGGAACCGACTCCACGGCACATCACAACAATAACAAAATGGCACAGATTACTAAGAATAGGCAGAGAATTAACCATGTATTAGACAGAATAGACTGTATACTCAATGAATAAACCATTGCATTATCAATCTTAGTGCCAGGTTATGGATCTCAATATAGTATTTTGTGTGGTATAATAATTTTCTATTACATAGTGCATTACTTTGTCTCATTAATTCTTTTAAGTAACAAAGTAAAAAACATCTTAAGGTCTACAACTTCTGTCACTTAGCTTCAGTCATTCAAGTCAATAGACGTTAATGGAGAATATAAATAATATATATATGTACATGTATATTTTTTGTTGTTAAGTACCATCAAGTCAGTTCTGACCCATTAATGACCCTGTATGAGGTTTCCATGGAGCAGTTGGTGGGTTTGAACCACCGATCTTGTGATTCAAGCTGACCTTGCAGTCCAGTGTTTATCCTACAGTGTCACACCACTTTCAGAAGTGTAGAGACCTAGATAGATTATAAGTTAAGTAACTTCATGTTTTGTTATATTTGTTTAATAAAGGTTTCTATTATTTTGTAGCAGTACTTCTTTAACTTCCTCTCATACATTCTATAATTCCGGAAAATCCTGATACAAGATTTTATACATCCTGGTGTTAATCTGCCCAATCATGCTCCAAGTTCCAGCTCCCGGGCCTTCCCTTCTGTCTCTTGCCATCTCTTTGCTTTGTCTCATAACTCTTTGCTTGTTTTCCCTCAAAATAAACTCCTGTTTTTATTACTAAAGGCAGTAGTAACCCAAAGCCAATACTGCTTGTGATTAATAAAGTTTTGATGGATACTTGAGAGGAAGATGAGGGGAATTGTAAATTAGGGCAGTTACATATTGGGTGTCAAAGGCCAAAAATCCATCAGTCATATTCTGTAACTTTTCTAAGACCTTACCTTTCTGAGGACACTGTTTCTCAAAACTAATAAAAGCTCTTAGATTCGTTTGTTTTCCATTGGCACCCAATAACAACAGCAACGGGTCCACTTAGGGCACATCTTCCTATTCAGTCTCAAAATATCAAAAGCAATTTCATATAAAGTATATTATTTCTATACTTTATTCTGGAAAGGAGATTATCTCATATTTTGTGTTCCTTGATTTTACAGTTATTAATTCAAGGAATAAGTTTCTTCCTGATAGAAATTATATAATTTCCTTAGATTATTAAAATGGCAGCAGTAAACTTATTTTATTGTTTTAAATAGTGTGACGGTTAAGCTTATGTGCCAACATAGCTAGGCATTTGTTTGTCTAAACATTATCATTGTTGCTGTCATGGAGTTCCATGTGCTTTTACAGAGTAATTAAATGAGATTAAGTCAGTTGGCAAATTACCTATTATAATGTAATCTAATTAAATTAATTCATTGTGGTCATAGCAATGTAGGGTAGATCCTAAACCTAATCACTTGTGATTTATTAGAAGATTGTAACAAATACAGAGACATACAAAGGGGAAGACAGATGACACGTGAAGATTGTCCATGAGCCAAAAAGCACCAAGAAAATATAGAAAACTCATGCCAGTGACAAAAAGGAATTGACATGCTGAGACCCTAATTTGGAATTTTAGCCTCCATAAGGGCAAGAAAATAAATTTCTGTTCTTATGAGACACCCATTTATGGTATTTTTGTCTTAGCAACACTAGGCAACTAAGAAAAATAGTAATATTTCATTTCTGCTATGTGTCCTGCATAATACTTCTTTACTCTAGGGACCTTTGTGATCTTTTCTTCTGTTTTTCATGCTGAGAATAAAGATTAGAACCAAGTACAAGCAAAAGTAAGTTAGAACATCTGTCAATCACTGGGGATAGAAAGTGCTTATCAAGGCAAATTGAGCAATCACAGATGAAGTTCTGTCCTGTGGCCACAAAATGGAAAGTGCAAGTAGAGATGAATAGATGCATTTGAAAATGATCCCAGAAGAGACTGTAGAAGTGTAAAAAAGAAGCCAAGCTTTGGGTAAATGGAGTTTACGTGCACCAAGGAAAACAGACCACTACTTCTCTGTCACTTTGTCCTTCTGTGATGTCTTACAAGTTGGTGTGATGCTGAAAGCTCTGCCACCAGAACCTTCATTTGCTGATGGTGCACAATTCAAAATGAGGAAATGTAGCTGCAAAAATCCATTAATAATTATAACATACAATGTACAAAGTATGAATCTAGGAAAATTGGAACTTGTCAGAAATGAAATAGAGCACACAAATATTGATATCCTAGACATTGGTAAACTGAAATCTGGAAATCATATGGTTTACTATTCCAGGAAAGACAAATTTAAGAGGAATGGTGTTGCATTCATCATCAAAAAGAACACTTCAAGATCTATCTTCATGTACAATACTGTCTGTCATTGGATAATATCTATATACCTACAAGAAAGACCAGTTAATAACACTATTATTCAAATGTATGTACCAACCGCTAAAGCTACTGATAATGATATTAAAGGCAAAGCTGAAGAGTGACTGAAGAAAATTATAACAAGTCCACAAGAGCCAAAATATGACCTTGAACATATCCCACCTGAATTTAGAGATCATCTCAAGAGCCAATAAAAGATCAAAATAGATGTCAGAAGAGACTCTGAAGCTTACTCTTGAACACAAAGTAGCTAATGTGAATGAAAGAAAGGAGGAAGCAAAATTCTGAACAGGGTAGTTAAAAAAGACAGTCTTTTATTGTAGTGAAATGTTCAAAGACCTGGACTTATAAAACCAAAAGAGAAGAACATAGCATTTCTCAAGCTGAAAATAAACTGGAAATAATTCAAGTCTTAGCTTTCAATATTGTAGGATTCTCTGGGTAAAATATTAACTGGTGCCAAAAGCACTTAAAGAAGATGGAAGAAATACACAGAGCCACTGTACCATAAAGAAATGGTTGATGTTCAGTTATTTCAAGAGGTAGCATGTGATCAAGAGCCAATGGTTGATGTTCAGTTATTTCAAGAGGTACCATATGATCAAGAGCCAATGGTACTGAAATGAGTCCGAGCTGCACTGAAGACATTGGTGAAAAACATGGGTCCAAGAATTGACAGAATTCAAACTGAACTCTTTTGTCACACTGATGCAGCATTGGAAGTATTCACTCATCTATGCCAAATTTGGAAGATAGCTACCTGGTCAACTGATTGGAAGAGATCCATTATTTTGGCCATTCTAAAGAGATGTGGTCCAATCAAATGCAGAAATCATGTAACAATATCATTAATATCATATGCAAGTCAGATTTTGCTGAAGATAATTCAAAAAATGACTACAATAGTAAGTACATCCACAGAACCTGCCTGAAATTCAAGTCAGACTCAGAAGAGGATGTGGAAGTAGGGATATTTATTGTGGACAGCATTGTGGATTTTGACTGAAATGAAAAAATATAATGATGATATTTACTTGTGCTTTATTATCTAGGCAAAAGCATTCCATTGGATCATAAGAAACTATCAGTAACATTACTGACTAAAAGTGAAGAGGATTTATAATATTTACTGATGAAAATATTTACTTCAGTATGGATTACACCTCAATGTAAAGGAAACAAAAATCCTTACCACTGGGTCAATAAATAAAATCATGATGAATGGAGAAAAGATTGAAGTTATCAAACAATTCATTTTGTTCAGATCAACCATCAGCACTCATGGAAGCAGCAGTCAAGAAATACAAAGACATATTGTATTAGGCAAATCTGCTATACAAGACCTCTTTAAAGTGTGGAAGAGCAAAGATGTCAGTTTGAGGACTAATGTGCACCTGATTCAAGCCATGTTATTTTCAATAACTTCTTTTGCGTGTGAAAGTTGGACAATGAATAAGGAAGACCATAGAATAATTGTTGCATTTGAGCTATGGCATTAGAGGAGAATATTAAAAGTGCCATGGAAAGCCAAAAGAACAAACAAATCTGTGTTCAAAGAAGTACATCGAAAATTCTCCTTAGAAGCAAGTATGGTCAGACTTGGCCTCTCATACTTCAGACAGTTTATAAGGATAGACCAGTGCCTGGAGAAAGACATCATGTGTGATAAAGTGTGGGATCAGCGGAAAAGAGGAAGACCCCCAACAAGATGTAGTGTCACAATGACAACAGCAATGGACTCAAGTGTAGCACTGATTGTGAAGTTGTGTTTCATTCTGGTGTGCATAAATAACATCACTGACTCCATGGCACCAAACAACAACATCTTTAAAAATGTTAATCTTGACTAAAGCCTTTACACAATTTAAAATGCTCTTTTCTTCATGTTTTTGACCACTTTTCTCCAAACACATATATAAGAGAAATAAAGTCTTAATTTGTACCAATAAGTAGATTAATTAGAAGTGTAGGGGGGCCACGTGACATATGCAGGATTGAAGAGCAGGATGGAGGCAAAATTTTTAGATTCTAAGGCTGGGGCATTATTAGCACACGTCTTAATCCTGTAAGTCATGGTTTCTGCCTTTCTGAGTAATGATGATCTAAACTATACCAAAAGGGCTATAACTCAGTTAGATTGTCTAAATGCTCTTGCTTCAAAGACCCAGGGGACAAAAGGAAAATAATTTATCTGAAACTGAAATATATCACACATCAGAGCTTCTTATCATTGTTCAATCATTTACAAGCTCTCATTGCTCTAGGGTAGGTAATTTAAACTGGATAAATCCTGGCCATTCTAACATGAGAAAAATTGTTATTATACTTAAGAGAGCTGACCTTAAGAGCAAGCAGAATTAGTTTACTATTGGTTCAAGTTGAAATAGTACCTTCAAAAATCAAGCCAAAAAAAAAATGGCACAACAAACAAAGCACCAACAATTTCTATAATTTCAACATAAAAAAAATTCATATTTGTGGTTTAAAAAAATCTATGCCCATGTT
>NW_006408771.1:357246-358763 GCF_000296735.1 Chrysochloris asiatica | reverse complement strand
TAACTTGTCCTCTGAGTGGAATTATGAAGCAGGTCCTCTGCACACAAGAGAGCACTAACGTTCTTTTGGGTTTATGTTTAAGAAGCTGGGATGATATAGGAATATACTTCCTCATGTTGGGTTAAAAATTACACCTACCATTTGATATTAATATAATGTATGGAAACCATATCTACAAAAATTGTTATTTTATTTAATATTCATAATGTTGTTGCTATAAGGTGTCTTCGAATCAGTTCCAACACATAGCAACTCTCTGCACAGCAGAGTGAAGTACTGGCCAGTTCCCATACCATCCTCACAATTGTCACGCTTGAGCCCATTGCTGCTGTCACTGTGTCAATATTCATAATGTTGTTATGTGCCATCGAGTCAGTTCTGACTCATAATGATGTCATATAGGGTATCCAAGGAGCAGCTGGTGGGTTTGAACTGCCAACATTATGGTTCACAGTTGCCTTAACATAATCAGGTAACACTGAGGTAGCAAAATAAACAAAACTTTCTGATACACAAAAAAATTCTACTTTTGGTTTGTACTATAGATCTAATTCAGATGCACTATGGCTGTATTCCACAGTATAGTTTTTGCAGAATCTAGCTTAAATGAACACTTTCTATCTGAAATATGAAGAGGGGGCAGAGACCATGAAAGGCAATACACTGGATCTGCTCTGACATAAAATGCTTTTATCCAAATGATGTTGTTCTTAGGTGCTGCCATCGAGTCAATACCAACTCATAGTGACCCTATGTACAACAGAACAAAACACTGTCCAGTCCTTGGCCAACATCACAACAGTTGCCACATTTGAGCCCATTGATGCTGCCACTTCGTCAATCAATCTCGCTGGAGGGCTTCCTCTTTTTCTCTGACCCTCCACCTTACCAAACATGATATCCTTCTCCAGCGACTGCTCCCTCCTGATAATATGTCTGAAGTATGAGAGACGAAGTTTGGCTATCCTGTTCTCCAAAGAGCACTCTGGCTGCACTTCTTCCAACACAGATCTGTTGGTTCTTTTGGCAGCCCATGGCATTTTCAATGTTCTTCTCCAATACCATAACCCAAAAGCATCAATTCTTCTACGATCTTCCTTATTCACTGTCCAGCTTTCGCATCCATATGAGGTTATTGAAAATACCATGTCTTGGGCCAGGCGCACCTTAGTCCTCAAGCTGACATCTCTGCTCTTCAATACTTTACAAAGACATGCAGCAGATTTGCCCAATGCAATACGTTGTCTGATTTTTTAACTGCTGCTTCTATGAGTGTTGATAGTTGATACAAGAAGAATGAAGTCCTTAACAACTACAATCTTTTCTCAATTGATAAAAATGTTGTTTATTGGTCCAGTGGTGAGGATTTTTGTTTTATTTACAATGAGATGCAATCCATATTGAAGGCTGTGCTCTTTGATCTTCATCAGTAAATAAGTCCTCTTCATTTTCAGTAAGCAAGGTTGTATCATCTGCATATCGCAGGTTGTTAATGAGTCTTCCTCCAATCCTGATGC
>NW_006408771.1:334503-355623 GCF_000296735.1 Chrysochloris asiatica | reverse complement strand
TTTCAGATTGAAGAAGTTGGTAGAATTTTTCTATTTCATCCTCACTGGCTTTAGTGGTTGGTGTGTAAATTTGAATAGTAGTGGTATTAGCTGGTCTTCCCTGTATGTGCATGTATATTATCCTACCACATACAGTGTTGTACCTCATGACTGATCTGGCTATGTTCTTTTTGACGATGAATGCAAATACCATTCCTTTGCAATTTGTCTTTCCTGGCATAGTAAACCATGTGGTTGTCAGATGCAGAACGGCCAATACCAGTCCATTTCAGCTCACTAATTCCTAAGATATCAAGCTACTGTATCAATGACATTTCTGTAGTCTTCTTCCACTTTCTGAACTTCAGTTACAGTTTCTTCATTGATCAAAGTTGATGATTTTCCCTCTCGGCTCATCTTTGAGGTTTTCATATTTATGCATTCCATTCATTTTAGGCAATTTCTAATTTTCCTAGATTCATACTTCATATATTCCATGTTCCAATTATTAATGAGTGTTTACATCTGTTACTTTTCATTTTGAGTTGTGCCCCATCAGCAAATGAAGGTCCCATGTGCTTTAATCCTACCGATTTTACTCCAGTCGTGTCATCACGGTCAACTCGACTTTGAGGAGGCAGCTCTTCCCCAGTCGTATTTTGAGTGCCTTTCAATCTGAGAGGCTCATTTTCTGGCACTATATCTGACAGTGTTTCTCTGCTATTCATAAGGTTTTCAGTGACTAAAGATTCTGAAATAGTTTGTCACTCCTTCTTCCTATTCTGTCTTTGTGTGGAAGCTCATCTGAAACCTGTCCACCATGGGTGACCCTGCTGGTATTTAAAATAGCAGTGGCATGGCTTACAGAATCATAGCAACAAGCCACCACAGTACGACAAACTGACAGACAAGTGGTGGTTTGCCCAAATATCAGTATTTGCCCAAATATCAGTGGCCAATTAAGTCACATATTCACCCCTTAGTATAGTATCATGGATAAGTATCATCCTCATCCAGGGAAGGACATAGAGGAATGCAATACATGAGTAACAGCAAATATTTTATTGACAATCTACAGTCCACAAAATATTTAGTTCTCTGTCTCTTCCACATGTAGAACATACAGTCCTAGCTACAGCAGATAACACCAGCGTCCCATTCAGACATTGTTTCTATGATTTGGGATGTCATGGTTTGGCTTGTTTGTCCCACACTAGGTCAGTAAATTACCCATCTAGAGAACAAAATGATGAGCTAATTTTCCTCATAAGTCAGAAAGGCAAAACATACAATCATGTAACTTCAGTAAGGTTATCCTATACAAAAAGAGGAAAAACATAAGGCACATAAAGCCAAAAATTCAAGCCTAGTGATGTCAAGTTGATTCCAAATAATGGAACCCTATAGTACAGAGTATAGGGAGTACTGCTGTGGCCCTGTGGGTTAATGCGTTGGACTGCAAAATTCCTTTGAACTGCAAGGTCAGCTGTTCACGCTCACTAGCTGCTCCTCAGAAACTCTATACAGGGTCACTGTGTCAGAACCTACTCGAAAGTACTTAAAAAACAGCAATAGTACAGAATAGAACTGTCTCATAGGATTTCTAAGGCTGTAAGTCTTTACAGAAGCAGACTGCCACATTTTCCTCTTGTACAGCAGATGTTGTTGTTGTTGTTTTTAGGTGACATCGTGTCCATAGCAACTCATAGCGACCTTATGCACAGTAGAACGAAAAACTGCCCGATCCTGGGCCAACCTCAATGCTGTTGCCACGCTTGAGTCCATCGGTGCTGCTACTTGCTGCTACTTGGCTAATCCATCTTGTTGGGGGTCTTCCTCTTTTTCTCTGACCCTCCACCTTACCAAATATGATATCCTTCTTCAGTGATTGGTCCCTCCTGACAATATGTCCAAAGTATGATAGACGAAGTTTGGCCATCTTGGTCTCCAAGGAGCACTCTGGCTGCACTTCTTCCAACACAGATCTGTTGGTTCTTTTGGCAGCCAATGGCAATTTCAATATTCTCTTCCAACACCATAACTCAAAAGCATCACTTCTTCTGTAGTCTTCCTTATTCACTGTCTACCTTTCTCAGGCATATGAGGTTATTGAAAATACCATGGCTTGGGTCAGGCACACCATAATCCTCAAGCTGACATCTTTGCTCTTCAACACTTTAGAAAGTTCTTGTGCAGCAGATTTGTCTAATGCAAATAGCAGATCCAAAGTGCAAACCTTTCAGTTAGCAGTCAAGCACGTAACCACCACACCATGAGGGCTCCATTTAAGACCCAATAGTCAGTGTTGTTGTTGTTGTTAAATGCTGTATAGTCAGTTCCGATCCATAGTGACCCAATATAGGGTTTCCAAGGAGCAGCTGGTGAGCTTGAACCGCCGACCTTGTGATTTGCATCAACTTTGCAGTCCAGCACATTAATCCACAGCGCTATACCAGGACTCCAACCTTGCAGGTCAAACTTGCCCTGTGCCACACCAGGACTCTACTCCAGTAATAAATGGTTCCAAATCTCCAAAGAGAGATTATATATATACCTAAAATATAATAGACATTGTAATCATGACCATTTATTATCTTAATGTTAGAAAACTATAACGAGGATTCCAGCCCAAATCTGATTCCAGAATGTATGTACTTACACTACATAATGGTTCAGACTTTAACTGTTTGGAGAAATAACTGTAGACAAGAAGGTAAAGGTTTCCTAGGGTCCTCAGGAGTGATCTACACATTGGTGGTGATTCAAACCCCCCAGTCACTCCTTGGAAACCCTATACAGGGTTGCTATGAGTCAGAATTGACTTGGTGGCACTTTACAACAAAAATAGTGTTTATTGGAATTATCTAGGTTTATGTTTTCACTCCCTTATTTTACTTATAGCTTTTGGTGATATGTTGTTTAAATGCTTTGACCTTTACTTAGCTGTATTTCCATTTACTTCATTTATGCATTTTTTGGACAGAACATTAAAGAAAGTAGAGCATTTATTCCACAGGGAAGAACTTAGAAGCAGTAATTAGTGAGTGAGCACAAGGGTAATGTCTGGGAAAGTTCCAGACCTCAATATCAACTACCCCTCCCAACTACTAGAATCTCATTTTAGTGATAGTCCTTGAAGAGTTTCACTTAGGAAGGCTTTAGTGTGACCAGGGAAACATCAAAGACAATCTTATCCTCTGTTGCAGTTTTATCAGGGGACAGCTCTGATACTCACTCAAAGGTTGTTGTTTTGTTTCCACACTTTCATCTACTATCTAATAACCAAAACAAAAAATTCCTTGCCATAGAGTCTATTCTGATTTTTAGTGACGCTATGAGGCAGAGTAGAACTGCCCCATAGCATTTCCAAGGCTTTACATCTTTACAGAAGCAACTACCCCATATTTAGAGCACAGAGCCTCTAGTGGGTATGAACAGCCTATTTCTGGACTGGCAAACACTTTACCACTGTGCCACCAGGGGTCCTTTCCCTAATATTTGTATTATGCATATCTCTCTAATAACAGAGCCTCTGTCTTTTAGTCTCTTTTAGAGGCTCTCTTTAATCTTCAACTAAAAATGATATCACTATTTAAATGGGCCTCTAGCCAAACCTAATTGGCTAAATGTCAACATTTTCTAAAGGCAAACTGGACTGTCCCTGTTTGTCTGCGAGGTTGTTTTCAAATAGCTACTGGAGCAAATGCTTCAGCTGCAGCTCACACAGAAGCTGATGCCAGCATGTGGTGTGAGAGAAATGGAGCCAGCTTTCATGAGACTGTGCCAATGGCTGGATTCCACCCCCAGTTCACAGCTCACTCTCCTCAGCAACAGCCTGATGTTGTCATACAACCTTACACTAATTTCTCACTTTGACAGCATTTTCAAATCTAGAAACACTTTGAAACCATTGCTTGGGTTTGAAAAAGGAACATATCCTTAGTAAATCAAAATTATTTTATTAATACTAAGGGGAACATATACAAGTCAGAAATGAAGTACTCCTGAGCTCTACTTGGAGCATGCACACATGAGAGCAGGACTGAGACATTAGCTACACTGGACCAGATCTCACGTAACACCCAGACCACCCTCCAAAGGCAAATATTTCTGGAGACTCTCGAAAAGTCATTGGATGCTGTTTTTCTTGTTTGTAAATTATTTTGAAACTTCAGGTCTATATTTAAAACATTCCTCTCATGTTTGAATCAGTGAAACAAAACATGAATTTTTGTGGCTTTTTTTTCTTTTCATATTACTGATAAATTATCTTCCAAAGAAGAATTCATTCTGTGCTTAAGAGGGAAAAAGTATCTTGCCTGAAAAATGGACACAAATTGATAGTAGGACACATTTATCTATTTAACCAGAAAACTTTCAGTATGATTGATTAGAAAAGCAAGAAACCATTTTAAACAAACATACAAAAACTACAGGATTTAATAATAATAATAATAAAACTATGTGTGAAACCAAAATTAATGGCAATTTTATATTCCATAAACATGAGTCAAGTCAATTTCATTCATCAGGATTTAACACAGTACCTTGTACATAACAGATGATCATTAAATAGAAGTTGAGGCATAACTTGTTATTTAAAATGCCAAAAAATTGGATAAAGGGTAGACCTTGAAATAATGATAGAGGTTGAAAACAGATAGGAAAGCAAAAAGGAAAAGCATAGAAAAGGAAAGAAAGTATGTTGGGCAGGGATGTAGATTTGTAAAAATACAGATTTTTTTTTTTTAAAGGGAAAGCCTGTGGGGAGCTTGAGTGGTGAAGATAAATATCCCTTATCTAATATCTCTTTTCTTAATGGCAATGGACACTGCTTTCCCTGACCCTGAAGGAACAGATTAAGTTCTTATACATAAGACTAACTACAGAAGGGAAATGTCTTTCCTAAGCTCTAGATGACACCAAATTCAAGAGAGAATGAGGATCCAAATGCAAAGCAGAGAAACCAAGCCCAGTCTGAATCCAGTTAGGTCATCCAACAAGAAGGATGAGAAACAAATGTACTTGCATGTTCCTTCTACCTTAGGATGGGACAGAATGTGGAGATGTAGGGAGGAAAGCTAATCTTGGCATATCCAGCACAAAGGAGAACAGGAAAAGATGGGTTAAATGAACAGGAAGGTTAGAAACTGCAGGACTAAAACACTTGCATTCATTCATAAATTCCAGATTGCATTTCTTTAGCACTTCTCATCAGTGAACTGCAGTAATATAAAACTAGTAGCACTCTGGTGGTACAATGGTTAAGCACTTAACTGCAATTGAAAGGTTGACTATTTGAACCCACCTACAGAAGAAAGACCTGATGATCCTTAAATATTACTGCTGTTGTTAAGTTAGTTCTGACTCAGAGCAACTCTGTTCAGGATTTCTGAGGAGTAGCTAGTGAAATTGGACTGCTGACCTTGCTGTTCAAACCAACTTTGCAGTCATTGCATTAACCTGCAGTGCCACATCAGGACTCCTCCTAAATACTATAGCTTAGCAATTATACCCTATGGGGCAGTTCTACTATGTAACACGTGGGGTCGTTGGAAGCCAGAATCAACTCAATGGCACCTAACAACAACAGGTGGAGTTCTGTGGCATACTTAATATTCAGCACGTATCCACTCTCATACTGTTTTGTATGCAAGAGGGTATGCTGTCAATGTCTAATTCTGTGTCCTATGTCTTCTCCAAGGCTTTGTCCACTACAGGGATAATAGTGTTGGGTCAGTTCATTATAAAGTCCCAGGCTACACTCCAGAAATGAGCTCAAACAACTACCTTGCTCCACTCAAGTAACTGTGTGATAAAGTACTCCTTAGAAGGACCTCCCAACTTTTCCTTGGAGAGTTCATGTTCTTTGAATATTCTAATCAGAGGGAAAAGCAGCTGTAAAAGATGGAGTCCCTTAAAATTCTTCCAATCCTACCAAACATAAAATAAATAACAAGGCTGATTTTCCCATGAACCTGATTTTCTTTGGTTACTTCAAAGATGACAAGAAGCTGCAGTTTGGGGAAGTGTGCAGTTAATCTCTTAAAGAGACTGAACAGCAGTGGAGAAGAACTGATATTAAACTTAGTTGTTGTTCTTAAGAGCCATGGAGTTGATTCTGACTCATAGCTAGACTGTATAGGATTTCTTAGGTTGCAAACTTTGTGGAAGCAGAAAGTCTCATCTTTCTCGGGAAGAGTGGCTGGTGGGCTCAAACTGTCAACCTTGTGATTAGCAGCCCAGTGCTTATCCTACAGAGTCACCAAACTTCTGGTATTAACCAAGGCCTTGTTTTTGGCATGGGTAGTACAGACAACACTGTTCTAGCCTCTTCTGGATGAGCTGAGAGCACACTCCCTAAGTGTCATTCTTGATTTTTGTGCTTGTGTATAACATTTCCTAGATACTAATTTTCACTGGAATTCAACTAAACAGAGGGGGAGGGGGCAGCAGTGCTAGGCCATTTCTGGGATTTCTATGTGAGTAGTTCTCTGCTTCTTATGGGGGTCAGGATCATCTGGGTTATTTGTGAAATGACACAGGAGCTCTGATAGCATAGCGGTTATGAGTCACTCTGTGAACCTCAAGGTCAGCAGTTTGAAACGACCTGCTGTTCCTGGGGAGAAAGATGAGGCTTTCTGCTCCCATGAAGATTTACAGCCTCAGAAACCCTATGCTGGGTCACTGTGAGTTGGAACCGACTCCATGATATACCAGCACCACCACTACCACCACGAACATACCCAAGGAGTTTCTAAGTCACACAGGTGATTCTGATACAGATAGTTTACCCTCAAGATGGATGGATATTAGAAGTAATCATACTTTCCACCAGCATTAAAACCTAGAGGGTAGTAAAAGGTGGAGAAGTCAGAAGCCTCAAGAGATCATTAAACAGGAGGAAGCCAGGGCTGGTGTTTATGCTGGTTGACTTAGATTCACTTTGTCTGTGACCTTTGCAGGTTAAATGCCATATTGAGGCTGGTTGTGTTTAAAGAAGCAGTTCTCACATTAAACTTACCTACAGATATAAAAAAGAAATTGTAACCCATCCCTGTTATTGTTAAGTGCCGTTGAGTCAGTTGCAACTCATAGCGAGCTTGTATAGGGTTTCTGAGGAGTGGCTGGTGGGTTTGAACCACCAACTTTGTGAATAGCATTTCAGGACTTATCCTGCAGTGCCACATTAAAACTCCAGGATCCACCCCTAGAGGTTCTGAATTTGTCTTTGGATGTGTTCTGGATAAGGTGCTTGTCAAAATCTTTCCCATTTCGAGAAAGTGATACCACAGACTCCTTGGTTAAACAATCTTCATCAGGAACTCCCAAACTTGAAAGTGCACATGATTCCACAGGGGAATCTTGTCAAAATGCAAATTCTGACTCAATCAGCCTTGGGTGGGACTTGAGAGCCGTCATTTCTCAGGAGCTTCCAGAAGTTGCTCATCTTCCTGGTCCCTGTCCTGGTGTGGCACTGTGGGTTAATGCGCTGGACTGCAAAGTCGATTTGAACCACAAGGTCTGTGGTTCAAACTTACCAGCCGCTCCTCAGAAACCCTATTTAGAGTAGCTGTGGGTTGGAACTGACTCTGCAGTACCTAACAACAGCAGCAAGCATCACACTTTGAATACTTAGGGTCTTGAGAGGCTACTCTCTATTCCAGTGATGGAAACTTGTTAGAAATGCACATTCTCAGGGTCCACACAAGATCTCTCATATCAAAGACCTTGGCTGATGGAGTATGCGCAAACAAGTCCCACAGGTGGTTCTGATGCATGCTCTAGTTTGAAAGTTTCTGCTCTGCTTAACAAAATAACCATCTATTACTGCTTAACTGGGAGGAGCTGGCTAAGGAACACTTTGTTCTCTGAATGGGACTGAGCCTTTCTCAGTGGGACTTCGATCACTTCAAAGGGGAAGTTTTGGTTCTCTTATTCTATCCTA
The DNA here is from genome assembly GCF_000296735.1 of Chrysochloris asiatica. NCBI lineage: Eukaryota > Metazoa > Chordata > Mammalia > Afrosoricida > Chrysochloridae > Chrysochloris > Chrysochloris asiatica. Next base: position 347,696 of record NW_006408771.1, on the reverse strand, counting down.
AGAATTAAATTACCCTTACAGCTTCAGAAATCCTATGCAGGGTCACTATGAGTTGCAACGGACTCCGTGGCACACCACCACCACTACTACCACCATCACCATTCTCACATAGTTCCCCAAATGGTAATGAACCCAACACACTACTTTCTGTTCAAGCACTGAACCACATGGGCTCTATAAAACAAAGGGCCTTGCCGTACTCTCTGGGGCCCTCTTTATCTGTGATAGTCTATGATCCCACCGCTCACCAACTACAGAGGTTGAGGTAGACTTTGGGCCTTTGTCCTTGGGCTCCTATCAGCCCACTCTGTACAGCATTGTTATTTTTACAACTCTTTGTAAAGAAAAAAACAACAGGGCAAGGTCAGTACTAAGCTCAGATGCTAGGTAACAGTCACTCAGTTTTGGCAAAGTCAATAGCCATGCACTTTCTCAGCCCTCTCATGTGCGTGAAGATTCAGAAGCAGAAGCCAGCAGAGAAGCATGGATTCCCTGGTGAGCAGGGAACACACAGAAGCTCAGAGAGGGAAAAGTGGAGAGACCCCTGAGAGGCTGGTTTTCCAACTCCTTGGTCCTTGTTTTACACTGTGACCACTCTCATCTCTGAGTATTCAAGTCTGAGGGCCTAGGATAGACACTCAGCCTGGAAAATTAGGTTGACCAACTGTCCCTGTGTCCACAGTATCATTACAGAGGACCCACATTCTGGGAAACACCCCAATACTTGGTAAATGAGATGGTTGGTCATCCTACTTTAGGATTTTTTCATGCTACCACTACCAACTGCTCTGAAAGGAGTCACGTTGGAAAGTCTTAAAAAGAATAGAACATTTGAAACAAAACTCAAAATTATAAAAAAAAAAAAATTAAAAAAAGATCGGGCTTACTGGTCAAAAAGAGGCTGGGGAAACTCAAGGCTACGGTCCTGGACCACTCTCAGGTCTGGAACGGAGCTCCCTCTCATGGTCCAATTTTCAGCCAATCAATAACTAGGAGGGATAAGAACAGTAATAAGGCTTGCTCACTTTGGAATGGTCAATCAGTCAAACTCAAAAGGGCAACATTTACATAAACACAAATTTGAGACGGGATGAAAAGGAGGGTAAAACTGAAATAGAAACCATAGGAGAACTGAAATAACTGGTGTTGCAGGGAGGGGATTGCAATCATTGATATGAAACAAAGCGGATGACTTGCTAAATGTAAAACTGACGAACTTCTCTGCAAAACTTCACTCAATAAAAAAAGTCTTATGATATTACCAAGTGTCCAATGGTAGGAAACAACATCGGGTGATACAAGTTGTATAACCCAAATCTTCCCATAGACTCATAACTCACTGCTATGGAGTCAAACCCAACTCATGGTGACCCTATATTGACTTTCTGAGGTTGTAAATCTTTACAAGAACAGAAAGCCTCGCCTTTCTCCTGAGGAGTAGCTGGTGGGTTTGAACTGCCAATCTTGCAGTCCAGTGCTTATTCTTTAGCACTACCAAGGCTCCCTTCCCCTAGACTAGCATTTTTCACATTTTAATGTGAGTAAGGAGCTCTGATAGCATAGTGGTTATGAATCAGGCTGCTAATCTCATGGTCAGCAGTTCGAAACTACCAGCTGTTCTGGGAGGAAGATGAGGCTTTCTGCTCCTGTAAAGATTTACAGCCTCGGGAACCCTGTACAGCATCGCTGTAAGTCAGAACTGACTCCACAGCACATAGCAACAACAACAATAAAAGTAAGAAATGTTATACAAGGTTGTTATGAATCACAAACTAAATGATTAGGAATCACAAAATAGCAAATACATTTTATATGAAATATCTTCGTGTTGTCGTTAGGTGACTGTGACCTGCTATAGGATTTATGAGGTTGCAAATTTTAGAGGAGCAATAAACCTCATCTTTCTCCCATGGAGCAGCTGGTGGGTTTGAACTGCTGACCTTGTGATTAGCAGTAAAGTACTTATTCTACAATGCCACCAGTGTTCTCATATAATATCTAGAACAAGCAAATCCACTGAAACGAAAACTAGTAACTTCAGGGACTGGGAGACAGGAGTGACTGCTGAAGAGTTTTAGGATTTTGGAGGAGTGATGAAAATGTTCTGAAATTAGATAATGGTGATGATTTCATACCTCTATAAATATACCAAAAAACCAGCGGATTATACAATTTAAATGGCAACTTACATGGCATGTGCAGTGTTTCTCAATAAATTCATTATTTAATTTTAAAAACAAGAATTGCTGGGGAATTTTTTTTAAATGGAGATTAAGATCCTGCAAATCTGGGATGGGCCTATGTTTCTGGTGACCATATTTGGAGAATCAAAATCCTATTCCAAACAGGGCACTTCTTATATGTTTCCGGACTGGCTACGCACGCATCACTGATGAACTTGTTAGAAATGCAAACAGATTGACTGAATAAGAAACTCCAGAGTGAGGGCCCAGCAGTATCTTTAACTAGTTCTTTAGGTCATTTAATTGCCTATAATGTTTGAGAACCATTGTGACAAATCAGCCACTCCATGATTGTATCTCTTTATCTTGCATGTGAAAAATGTGTTGTTGTTGTTGTTATTGTTGTTGTTGAGTGCCGTTGAGTTGATTCCGTCCCATAGCGACCCTGTATAGGGTTTCCAAGGAGCAGCTAGTGAGCTTGAACCACTGACCTTGCAGTTCAAATGACTTTGCAGTCTGACGCGTTAGCCCACAGTCCATACAAACTCATAGCATGACTGCTAGGTCCTGCAGTGACCTCACAATCTTTGCTACATTTGAGCCCATTGCTGCTGCCACTGAGCAATCCATCTCATTGGAGTCTTCCTCTTTCTCTCCAACCCTCCACTTTACCAAACATGGTATCCTTCTCCAGAGATTGATCTTTCCTAATAATATGTCTGAAATATGAGAGACAAAGTCTGGCCATCCTGACTTCCAAGAAGTATACTAGCTGTACTTCTTCCAACACAGATTGGTTTGTTCACTTGGCAGTCCATGACATCAGCAATGCTATCGTTCATTTTACTTCCACTTCTGAAAACTCTGGAATTTCTCTGTGAATGTATAGTTGCAGCCATTTTTTATTATCGTTGGCAAAAATTTTAAGATTCTCCCCCAACACTGTAATCCAAATGCATCAATTCTTCTACAGTCTTCCTTATTCAGTTTCCAACTTTGAAAATATCATGGCTTGGGTCAGGCACACCTTAGTCATCAAAATGACAAGTTTGCTCTTCACTTTAAAGAGCTCTTGTACAGCAAATTTACTATTTGTTTGTTTCTTGACTGCTGCTTCCATTTGTGTTGATGGTGGATCCAAGCAAAATGAGGTCTGTGACAACTTCAAACTTTTCTCCATCTATCTTGATGTATGTAACTTGCTGATCCAGTGGTATTTTTGTTTTCTTTACACTGAAGTGCAACCAAACCAAAGGCTGTGGTCTTGGATCTTCATCAGTACTTTAAGTCCTCTTTACTCTCAGAAAGCAAAGCTGTATCATACGCATATCACAGGTTATTAACGAGTTTTCCTCCAGTCCTGATACTGCATTTTCTTCATATAATCCAGGTTCTCCAATTATTTGCTCAGCATATGGATTGAATAAATATAATGAAAGAATACAACCTGGCACACATTTTCCTAATTGTAAATCATTTTGTGTTCCCTTGTTCTGTTCAAACAACTACCTCTTGTCTGTGTGCAGGTTCCTCATGAGTACAATTCAGTGTTCCAGAATAGTTCATTCTCCATAGTGTTGTCCATAGCTTGTCATGATCCACACAACCTAAAGCCGTTGCATAGTCAATAAACCACAGGTAAACATCTTTCTGGTATTCTCTGATTTCAGACAAGATCCCTCTGACATCAACAATGCTATGCCTCATTCAACCCAGTCTTCTGAAATCTCTGGAAGTTCTCTGTCAATGTATGGGTGCGGTAATTTTTTTAATCTTCAGCAACATTTTACTTGCATGTGATATGAATGATATTCGATGATTTATGCTTTCTATTGAGTCACCTTTCTTTGGAATGGGCATAAATATTAATCTTTCAGTCAGCTGGCCAGGTAGTTATCTTCCAAATTTCTTGACATAGATTAGTGATTGCCTTCAGTGCTGTATCAGTTTGTTGAAATATTTCAATTTGTATTCCATCAATTCCTGGCTCCTTGTTCTTTTCCAATGTCTTCAGTGCACCTTGGACTTCTTCCTTCAGTATCATTGTTTCTTTGACAATATGCTAAAACTCTAACATGTGATCTCCAGCATCGCTTCTATAACCAAGGTCATATTTTCCAACTACTGATCCTTCCTCTTTGTTTTCAACCTTTGTATTCCATTAGCCAATAATTATCAATACAACTTGATTGCATGTTTAATCATGTTAGACTGAAGAAGTTAGTAGAATTCTTCAATTTCACCCTCACTGGCTTTAGTGGTTGGTGTGTAAATTTAAATAATAGTGGTACTAACTGATCTACCTTGTAAGTTTATGAATATTATGCTATCACAGCCTTCAAGATAGATCTTGATATGTTCTTTTTGATGGTGAATGTGAAGCCATTCCTTCTCAATTTGTCATTCCTGGCATAGTAAACCATATGACTGTCAGATTCAAAATGGCAATGCCAGCCCATTTCAGCTCAGTAATGCGCAGGATATTGATGTTTATGCATCCATTTCATTTTTTACAATTTACAATTTCCCTAAATTCATCATTTGTACATTCCATGTTCCAATTATTAATGGTTGTTTGCAGCTGTTTCTCTTCATTTTGACTTATGCTCCATCAGCAAATAAAGGTCCCAAAGCCTTTATTTCATTCATGTTATCACAGTCAGCTCTACTTTGAGGAGGCAGTTCTTCCCCAGTTGCATTTTAAGTGCCTTCCAACCGGAGGGGTTCATATTCTGGCACTATAGCTAACAATGTTCTGTTGCTTTTTAACATGTTTCAATATTCAATATTCTGATGCTGACAGTGTTTCACTGCTATCCATAAGATTTTCAGTGAGTAAACATTCATAAGTAGTCTGTCTCCTTTTTCCTTGCCTGTCTTACTCTGAAAGCTCAGCTAAAACCTGTCCACTGTGGGTGAACTTACTGATATTTAAAATACCATGGTATAGCTTCCAGAATCACAGCAACACACAAACCACCACAGTACAACAAACTGACAGATGAGTGGTGGTGTAAAAAATTATGTGGGGTAAAATATTTTTAAATGAATTATACTAAAGAAAGAAGTCCAAGCTAAACTGAAGGAATTGGAAAAACACAAGGCTCAGGTATTGATTGAATAAAACTTGAAATCTTTCAACAAACTGATGCAGCACTGGACACACCCACACATCTATGCCGAGAAATCTGGGTGACAGCTACATAGCCAACTCATAAGAAGGGATGCGTATTTGTGCTTCTGTGGAATGCAGAAATAAATTAGCAGTATTATTAATATCACATGCAGTTAGCTTTTTTCTGAATACAATTTTTAAAAATATACATCAATACATGGAGAGTGAATGGCCAGAAATGCAAGTCATATTTAGAAAAGGTTGTGGAAACAGGGATATAATTGCTGACTTCTGATGGATCCTGGGTATCAACAGAGAATACCAGAAAGATGTTTACTTGTGCTTTATTGACTATATAAATGTTTTAGACTTTTGGGATAATTACAACCTAGGGATAACAATGTGAAGAATGCACATTCAAAAACATTTAATTGTGCTCATAAGGAACCTGTGTGTAGACCAAGAGACAGTTGTTCAAACAGAACAAAAGGATGCTGAATGGTTTAAAATCAGAAAAGATGCACACCAGGGTTGTATTCTTTCATCACCATACTTATTCAATCTGTATGCTGAGGAAATAATCCAAAAATTGGCTTATACAAAGAAGAAAGTGACATCAGGATTGAGGAAAAACTCATTAACATCTAGCTATAAGGCTTTCAATTGTGTGGATCATGACAAACTATGGACAACATTGAGAAGTATGAGTATTCCAGAACACTTACTTGTACTTCTGAGAGATCTGTACCTGGACCAAGAGGCAGTTGTTCAAACAGAGCATGGGAACACTGACTGTTTTAAAATTGGGAAAGGTGTGTGACAGGGTTGTGTTTTTTCACTATTCTTGTTCAATTTGTATGCTGAGCAAATAATCCTAGAATCTGGGTTCTATGAAGGAAAATGTGGCATCAGGATTGGAGGAAGACTTATTAACAACCTGAGATATGCAGATGATACAACCTTGCTTGCTGAAAGTGAAGAGGACTTAAAATATTTACTGATGAAGATCAAAGAGCACAGCCTTACGTATGGATTACAACTCAATGTAAAGAAAACAAAAATCCTCACCACTGGACAAATAAACAGCATTCTTATCAATGGAGAAGAGATTGAGGTTGTCAAGGATTTCATTTTTCTTGGATCAACTATCAACACTCATGGCAGCAGCAGTCAAGAGATCAGAAGATGTATTGCATTTGGCAAATCTGCTGCACAGGAACTTTTTCAAGTATTGAAGAGCAGAGATGTCAGTTTGAGGACTAAGGTGCGCCTGACCCAGGCCATGGTATTTTCAATAACCTCATATGGATGCGAAAGCTGAACAGTGAATAAGGAAGCCCACAGAAGAATTGATGCCTTTGAGTTGTGGTGTTGGACGAGAATACTGAAAGTGCCATGGACTGCCAAAAGAACTGATAGATCTGTTTTGGAAGAAGTACAACCAGAGTGCTCCTTGGAGGCCAAGATGGCTAGGCTTTGTCTCTCATACTTAGGACATGTTGCCAGGAGGGAACAGTCGCTGGAGAAGGATGTCATGCTGGGTAAGATGGAGGGTCAGAGAAAAAGAGGAAGACCCCCAACGAGATGGATCAGCCAGGTAACATCATTGATGGCGTCAAGTGTGGTGGCGGTAGTGAGGTTGGCCCAGGATCGGACATTGTTTCGTTCTGCTGTGCATGGGGTCACTATGAGTCGGTTCCGACTCAATGGCACCTGACAACAACAACAACATATGCAGATGATATCATCTCATTTGCTGAAAATGAAGAGGACTTAAAATACTTACTGATGAAGATCGAAGACTATATTGCCTTCAATATGGGTTGTACCTCAATGTAAAGAAAATAAAAATCCTCACAACTGGAGCAATAAATAATGTGATAAATGGAGAAAAGATTGAAGTTGTCAGAGACTTCATTTTGCTTGGATTCATAATCAACACTTATGGATACAGCAGTCAAGAAATCAAATGATGTACTGCATTGGTCAAATGTGCTGCGCAAGACTTCATAAAGTGTTTAAGAGCAAAGACATCAGTTTGAGGGCTAAGGTTCACTTAAGTCAAGCCATGGTATTTTCAGTTGCCTCATATTTGCATGAAAGTTGGACAATGAATTAGGAAGGCCGTAGAGGAATTGATGCATTTGAGTTATGGTGTTGAAGGAGAATATTAAAAGTACCATGGACTGTCAACAGAATAAACAATTATGTGTTGTAAGAAGTACAGCGGAGGGCTCCTTGGAAGCCAGGACTGTGAGACTTCTTTTTCATACTTCAGGTATGTTCTCAGGAGGTACAAGTTCCCGGAGGACATCGTGCTTGGTAAAGTGGCAGGTCAGTTCAAAAAGAGGAAGACCCCCAACTAGATGGATTGGCACCATGGCAGCAACAATGGGCTCAAGCACAACAAATATAAGGACGTCACAGGACCAGGTGTGGTTTTGAACTGTTGTACATCAATAGCACCCTACAACAAGAAGAAAGAAAAATTAACATGTTGTTATTATTAAGTGCCGTCAGTCAGTTTTGACTCATAGCAAGCCTTATAGGGTATCCAAGGAGTGGCTGGTGAGTTTGAACTACCAACCTTGTGGGTTCAAGGATCTTGCATTCCAGTGCTTATCCTACTAGCGTAAATCATATTAGTTTAGAGAGATTAGCCTCATATAGCATGAGGAATTTCCTGTTAAGGTGTATCTAATCCTTTTACTTAGGGCTCAAGACATTTTCTTGATGGTATTTTAAGATTTCATTAAGAGTTGAAACCACTCTGCTTCTGGAGGACTGTTCTTACGGATTGAATTGTGCTTCTGTCCTACATGCTCACACAATTATATCTTGTACATTCTAACTGCTATGCCTGTGCATTCATCCTATTTGGGTTTTCTCAGTTATGTTAATGAGCCCATATCTGTATGTTGTTGTCATTACGTGTCTTTGAGTCGCTTCCTACTGTTAGAAATGAACCCTGTGGTAGTAAAAAAAAAAAAAAAAAAAAAAAAAAGACACTCGGTAAGACTAAATATCTCAACCAGGCAAAATTTCACTTCTCCGAAACGGTGCATACTTATGCAGGGACAGGATAGCAAGCACACTGGACAGTCAGCCCGCTGGGTTTTTTTATCGGTTTTTATCCCGGATGTGAGGCTGTGTCTCACACCCTATTGGTTAAGATTTCAACCACACAGCCTTGTCTTTACCTGATTGAACTGCGTTTGAAGGGAGGGGGTTAGGGCTTGAAGAAGTTTGGAAGGTCTTTGTTCCAGGAGGCTATAGTGCGCAAAGAACTGGTTTTGGTCAGTTTGCAGCATGAATACACGAACAAGGGAGTTTCGCCGAAAGAGTTTCCAAATGGGCTAGAACCAAGCTTATTATATTTTGGCTCCAACCTTATTTTGTACCCTTTAAAGGGAAGATATTTGTGCTCTTTTCCCCCACACTATTTTTAATGACACTGTATGGTGTTTCAGAGGAATGACTGGTGGGTTTGAACTGCTGACCTTACAATTATCAGTCTAGTGGTTATCATAGAGCACCACATGATATATTATTATTAAGTGCCATGGAATCAGTTCCAACTCATAGTAACCCTGTATAAGGTTTGCAAGGAGCCACTGGTGGGTTTGAGCAGAAGAACTTATGGTTAGCAGTGCAGTACTTATCCTAAAAGGAGCTTTGGTAGGGTAGTGGTTACAAGTCAGGCTGCTAACCTCCAGGCCAGCAGTTCGAAACTTCCAGCTGTTGGGTGGGAGAAAGATGAGGTTTTCTGCCCCTTGTAAAGATTTACAGCCTTGGAAACCCTGTACAGGGTCACGATGAGTCTCAACCGACTCCACGGCACATCACCACCACCACCACCACTTACCCTACAGTGCCACAGGAAGTATAGGGTATGATTGAAACTTTTTGTATCCTTTTAAGATATAAAATGAGCAGATTAGACACAACAGTATGAAAACACAAATGGAGAAAGGCCAATGTCAAATAAAACAGAAATCACCAAGGGATGAAGGAAAACAAGGTAAAAGAGGAAATAATTTTCCTCCAGAGCGAATAGAAAACCATCCCCTAGAGCATGGCATCCTGAATTCAAACTTCTAGTCCCATAAAGTGTGAGAAAATAACAGAAAAGAAATCGCTGTTCTCTAAAATCACCCACTGGTATTTCTGTTACAGAGCACTAAGAAATTCAGACAAGTGCCAGATGAAAAATCACACAATAGGTTTTTCCTTGCATATTGGTACATATGTACTAACATCAGACTTATGGTAGTCACATACAACATGCTGTTTGCAATTTCAAAAAACAAGGATAGACAGGAAATAAGAAAAGAAAAGGTGAGCTGTAGATTTGGAGAAAAATGAGAGTTAGAAATTAGTGGCTTTGGGAGGCTTGGGGGGGGGTTGGGAGGGACTGCTAGTGGGGACACACTGAAGCTGACTGGAATACATTCCTAGCTCTGGAATTAGGGGACAGGAAAGTCTTATCTCTTGGCTGTATCTTCATGCCTGTGTGTTGGGGCTCAGCATTTGTCTCTTTTGTGGGGCAAAAAAGAAAAGGGCTAGTTTTAATGTTAGGTACACTGTTGTTTTCATCATAAAAAGAGAGGGGAAATTAGTTTTGTTTATTTGTTTTCTGTTTTTGTGGAGAAGATTAGGACTGTAATACAAAGAACTAGTCCTTGAGGATTCATTTCTACAGAGCCTAATACATCTGGAGGCTCAATAACAGCCTAAGTGCCCTCACAGTCTAAGTGAGACATGCACTTCATTAAGACAGTTTGAGTTCTTTATTTGTGAAAGAGGCTTCTCCTGGACTGAAGAGTGAACGTGATCCCCTGCATCCCTAATTTGTTGTCAGAAAGGGTCTTGGGAAGATTGCTGTGAACCCCATGAATTTGATTGTCTTTTTTATGTACTGCTACTATAACAGAAATAACACAAGGGAATTACTTTAACAAACAGTAATTTATTTTCTTACAGTTTGGGAGGCTAAAATTCAGAATTCAGGGTGCCAGGTCTAGGAGAAGACTTTCTCACTCTATAGGTTCTGTAAGATGGTTCTTGTCTGTTTAGAGTTTCTATTCTTGGACAGTCTTCATGTGGCTTGGCATCTCTCTCCCCTGTTATTTTTGTTTGCTTGTTTAATCTCTTTTATATCTCTAAAAAAATTAACTCAAGACATAACCTACATGAATCTTGACTCTTTAACATAACAAAGAAAACTCATAAGCAAAGGTATATTGTTATTGTTGCCAAGTGCCTTCCAGACTGTTCTGACTCATAGTGACCTTGTAATAGGTTTCCAAGGAGTGCTGTCCTACAGCACTACACCAGGGATCCAACCACAAGTAAAGGGCTTAGAATTTACACTTATATTTGGAGGCACAGTTTAATCCATATTATTGGTTGTTGTTGTTGCTAATTGCCATCGAGTCAGTTCTAACTCAGCGACTCTGTATAGGGTTTCTGAGAAGCAGCTGATGGGTTTGAACTGCTGACCTTGCTGCTCAATCTAATCTTGTGATCCAGAGCATTATCCTGCAATGCCACACCAGGACTCCATATCGTTGATGGTTTGTTGTTGTTAAGTGCCCTCAAGTCAGTTTTGACTCTTAGCGACCCTGTATAGTGTTTCTGAGGAGCGGCTGGTAAGGTTGAACAGCTGATCTTGCAGTCCAGCACATTAACCCGCAGCACTACACCAGGACTCCATGCACAGCCAATTGACCCTTTCACCAATCTTCTTGCTTTGTCTGTCTCTCCTACCCTAATGCTTTTTGAAATAGCACTATGTTGGTTTTCATGTTTCCCAAAACACAAACTGCATCATTTCATTCATGTAGCCAAATCAAAGGTACAAGTTTTGGCAAGAAGTGGTTTAGTGCCAGACAATATTCTCCTTTCCAAAACATCTGAGAGAGAGAGAGATCTCATCCATGAAATGACCATAGCAAAATTATTTACAGTTCTAAAAACGAACTGGCTCACTATCTGAGAACATGTTTTTTTGTTCAATGGGCTGAACTAGTCATAAATGTTGTTGTTGTTGTTGTTGTTAAGTGCCGTCGAGTCGGTTTCGACCCATAGCGACCCTGAACAGGGTTTCCGAGGCTGTAAATCTTTACAGGAGTAGAAAGCCTCGTCTTTCTCCCACAGAGCAGCTGGTAATTTCGAACTGCTGACCTTGCGGGTCGCAGCCCGATTCGTAACCACTATGCTACCAGAGTCATAAATAGATATATTAAATTTCCACATATAAGGAAGGTTGCTTCTTTTGTTTTGTATGAGGCATCCTTCTCCTCTTTAAAAGTATAACTTAAATGCCATCAACTTCAGAAACTGGAGTCCAGAAGTGGCGCTGTGGGTTACTGTGCTGGACTGCAAAATTGGTTTGAACCACAAGGTCGGCAATTCAAGTTCACCAGCCGCTTCTTGAAAACCCTATACAGAATCACTATGGGTTGGAACCAACTTGACGGCACTTAACAACAATAACAACTTCAGAAACTATAAGCTAAAGTTTTCCAAATATCCAATATATCAACTCTAAAACTAAAAACTTTGCTGTCAGAAAGAAACAAAAGAACAAAATTAATGTCACATTAGATTCTGATTCTTCCTCTAGATCTTAGAGAAGTTTAAGACTGTGAAAGAAATGAAGTAAACATTGCTGAACAAAAAATTTCAAAGGGCTGCTTGAGAAGACATAAAGAAGTATTATAAAGAAATGTGCAAAGACCTGGAGTTTAAAAATCAAAAGAAAAGAAAGGCTCAGTATTCTTCAAGCAGAAAGCTCTGAAAAAAAAAACTGAAGTCTTGAGTTGCAATATTGAAGGGTCATATGGGAAATATATTGACTAATTCAGGAAACATCAAAATAAGACAAACCTAATACACAGAGTCATGATAGCAAAAAGAATTGGTCAACATTTAACAATTTCAGTAGATAACATTTGATAAAAAAAAAAAAACTGAAATTAGTCCAAGCTGCACTGAAGGCACTGGTGATAAACAAAACTCCAAGAATTGATGGAATACCAATGAAGATGTTTCAACAAATGCAACTCTGGGAGGACTCATTTGTCTATGCCACATACACACACAAAAAAATGGGAAGACAGCAGATATCTGACCGACTGACTTGAAGAGATCTGTTTTTGTGTCTATTTTAATGAAAGGTAATCAACAGAATGTAAATATTATTGAACAATATTACTTATATCACACACAAGTAAATTTTTGATGAAGATAATTTTAAAAAAAAGTTGCAGCAGTACTTCTACAGGGAAAACTGTATGGATTACAACAGAACATTGTCAGATTTGTTAAGTTTGGACATGTCATCTGGTGGGATCAATTAATAGAGGACAACATCATGTTTGGTTAAGGTGAAGACCAGTGAGGGTGTGGGAGATCTGCAGTGAGATGGACTGGCATAGCATCTGCAATAATGGACTTGAACTTGCTGGTGATTGTGAGTTTCACACAGGACCATGTTACATTTCATTCTGTTGTATATTAAGGTCTCCAGGAGCTGAAGTCAACTCTATAGCTGCTAACAATAACAATTTGTTTCCTATTAGTTCATCTGCTTTAATTTACTTGTCATAAGAAAAACTTATTAATTATAGAATTCAAAACATTCTCTGAAAAACAGTGTGTTATTACACACTTCTTTCAGATTTATAATACATCAGAAGCAAAAACAAACTTACTCTCTAAAACCTAAGTATGTTCTGTGGCAGGCAGTTTCAAATATGGCTCCAATGATCTTCACTTTCTAGTATTTCAGTTCTTGTGTAATTCCTTCTCTTGAGTGTGAACTGCACCTACTGGTTTGCTTTTATTTAAAGTTGGTTTATTTTTACTATGAATTCTTTTTTTTTTTTTTT
>NW_006408771.1:329988-332917 GCF_000296735.1 Chrysochloris asiatica | reverse complement strand
CCTTTAGTATGGGTTCTTTTCTCAGTCTTTTACAGTAGTGGTCCTATGCAGTATTTTTGTGACTGACTAATTTCACTCAACATAATGTCCTCAAGGTTCATCCATGCTATGTGGTGGCTTGCCGCTTCCTTGTTATTCTTCCTGGTTTGCTTTTGAAGTATGTTGTTGTTAAGTACTATGGAGTCGGTTCCAACTCATAGTGACATTGCACAGGGTTTCCGAGGCTGTAAATCTTTACAGGAGCAGAACGCCTCATTTTTCTCCCCCAGAGCTGCTGGTAGTTTTGAGCTGCTGACCTTGAGGTTGGCAACCCATCTCATAACCACTATGCTGCCAAAGCTCCTTTTGAAGTATAGAGTGCCACAAGGTGATGGAATGTTACTTCAATAATTAGATTCCAAAAGATTATATGTGTGTTTGTCCCTCTCTTTCTTTGCCTCTTCTCATGTGCTTGTTCTGATGAAGCAAGAGGGAGCAGCCCAAATAGTAAGTATATTAAATTGGCAGTGAACAGCAGGGAACTGAGGCTCTCAGTCCACCAACTTTCAGGAAATCAACTGTGATTTGTAAGTTGATCTTTCTTCAGTTACCAGTTAGATGAGACTATCTGTTGTTGTTGTTGTTGTTAGGTGCCGTTGAGTTGGATCCTACTTTTAGTGATCATTTATTGGATTTCCAGGGATAGGCTGGTGAATTTGAACCACTGACCTTTTGATTTACAGTCCAGTATTTACCCTACCATCGGAGAAAGATGAGGCTTTCTGCTCCCATAAAGATTTATAGCCTCGGAAACCCTCTGCAAGGTCACTATGAGTCAGAACCGATTCCATGGTACTAAACAACAAGAACTTACCCTACAGAGCCATACCAGAACTCCCATGAGACTATGTTACTGTTGTTAAGTGGCTGTTGAGTTGGTTAATGGCCATTGAATTGGTTCTGACTCGTAAAGAACCTGTATAGGGTTTCCAAGAAGTGGCAGGCATGTTTTAACCTTGTGGTTAACAGTCCAGTGCTTATTCTAAAGCAACAATACCAGGACTCCATGAGACTATAGTTAACACCCAATATCTAGACTACAGCCCTGTGAAAGATCCTGAAGCAAAAGACTCAACAAGACTGTGGTCAAATTCCTGTCCCACAAAGCTATGAGATAATAAATTTGTGGTATTTTAAGCTGTAATATACAGTAATGATAAATAATATATATAAGCAATACCACGTTGGGTTTTTTTTTTTTTTTTTTTTTGGCAAAGGAAGGGAATCTTAACAATATTCCATAGGAATATTTCAAATATGTACATAGACACAAACAGAAATTCAAGAAACAATATCAGTATGTGCAGTGTCATGGAGAAGGTAGAATTGTAGTGAAAAGATAAAATAGATTATTAAAAGACAGTACAGAGTAGCTCTAAAAATGTCTCTTTCTACAGGTCTTCGCTAAGTGTCAATTGATACTTTTGTTGTTGTTAGGTGCTGTTGGGTCAGTTCAAACTCATAGCAACCTTATGCCCGCCAGAACAAAACACTGCCAGGTTTTGTGCCATCCTTACAATAGTTGTTAAGCTAGAGCCCATTGCTGCTGCCACTGTGCCAATCCATCTCGGTAAAGGTGTTCCTCTTTCTCTGCCCCTCCACTTTAATAGCATGATGTCCTTCTTCAGGCACTGGTCCCCCTGATGATATGGCCAATGTACAACGGTGAGATGATTTCTCACCATCCCGGCTTCAAAGAAGCATTCTGAGTGTACTTCTTCCAAAACAGATTTCTTTGTTCTTCTAGCAGTCCATGGTACTTTCAATATTCTTGCTAATACCATAACTCAAATGCATCAATTCTTCTACAGTCTTTCTTATTCACGGTCCAACTTCCACATACATATGAAGCCATTGAAAATACCATGGTTTGAGTCCGATGCACATTAGTCCTCAAGCTGACATTTTTGCTCTTGAATACTTTAAAGAGGTCTTATGCAGCAGACTTGCCTAATGCAACACGTCATTTGATATCTGACTGCTGACTCCATGAATGTTGATAGTGGATCCAAGCAAAAGGAACTCTTTTACAACTTCAGTCTTTCCTATATATATCACAATGTTCTTTATTGGTCCACTGATGAGGTCTTCTGTTTTCTTTGCAATAAAGTGCAACCCATACTGAAGGCCTTGCTCTTTGCCAATAACTTCAGTGTATCTTGGAATTCCTTCAGTACCATTGGCTCTTGATCACCTGCTATTTCTTGAAATGGTTGAACATAGTCCATTTGTTTTTGGTACAGTGACTATGTGTGTTCCTTCCATCTTCTTTTGATACTTTATACATTATTCAATATTTTGCCCATAGATTCCTCCAATATTGTCAATCTAGTCTTTAATATTTTCTTCAGTTCTTTCAGCTTGAGAAATGCTGAGTGTTTACTTCCCATTGAGTTTCTCACTCCAAGGTTACATTTCCTTACAATACTTGACTTCGTCTTCGTAAGCTGCACTTTCTAGTTTTCCATTCTGCTCTTTTACTTCTTTATTTCTTCCATTTGCTTTAGCATCTCTACACTTGAGAGCAAGTTTCAGACTCTTTTCTGACATCTATTTTAGTCTTAGCCTTCATTCTTATTTTTTAATGACTTTTGCTTTCTTCTTGCATGATCTTCTTCATATCATCCCACAGCTCTTCTGATTTTTGGTCATTAATATCTAATGCATCAAATCTATTCTTGAAATTACCTCTAAATTCAGGTGGGATGTGGTCAAGATCAAATTTTGGTTCTTGTGGACTTGTTTTAATTTTCTCCAGCTTCAGTCTGAAATTGCATATGAGCATTTGATGAGATTTTTCCACAGTCTGCCTCTGCCTTGTTTTAGCTGGTGATATGGTGCTTTTCCACTGTCTCTTCTCACAGGTGTAGTCAATTTGAGTTCTGTGTAT
>NW_006408771.1:325500-328753 GCF_000296735.1 Chrysochloris asiatica | reverse complement strand
GTTCTGAGGGAGAAAGATTAGGCTTTCTGCTCCCATAAAGATTTACAGCCTCAGAAACCCTATACAGGATCACTGTGGATTGGAACTGACTCAACAGCATGTAACAACAACAACAAGAATGTTGTTTATTGGTCCAGTGGTGAGGATTTTTGTTTTCTTTATATTGAGATGTAATCCATTGTAAAGGCTGTGGTCTGTGATCTTCATCAGTAAATATTTTAAATCCCAACAGAGTATACCGTATAATTAACAGATTCAAAATGGCCAATACCAGTCCATTTCAGTTTACTAATGCCTAGGATATTGATCTTACCCATTCTATTTAATCTTTGACAGCTTCCAACTTTCCTAGATTCATACTTCATACGTTCCATATTCTGAAAACTGGTAGTGGATGTTTACAACTGATTCTCTTTATTTTAAATTGTTCCCCATCAGCAAATGAAGGCCCTAAAAACTTCACTCCATTTGTGTCATCCTTTTTAACTCTACTTTGATGAGGCAATTCTTACCCAGTTTTATTTTGAGTGCCTTCCAACTTGAGGGGCTTATCTTCTGGCGCTGTATCTGACAGTACAGTTACTATTCCTCTTGTTTCATGATTCAGTATTCTGGCACTATTTATTTGACAGTGCTTCCACTACTATTCTTAAGGTTTTCAGTGACTAAACATTCAGAAGTTGTCTATCTTTTGTTCTTCCTAGTCTGTCTTCATCTGTAAATTCAAAACTGAAACCTGTCTTCCATGTATACTCCCTGCTGGTTTTTAAATTACTGGTGGCATATCTCCCAGCATCACAGATACCCACAAATCACCACAGTACAACAAACTGACAGACGAGGGCTATGATTTGGTATAAACAACTGCTATTTTGCTACCTGCTTCTGCCTACGTTATCCACCCCAATCCCTATCTCATGAATACCTTAGTGTTTCCAAGCAGTTATTTCTATTCTAAATTTCCCTAGTGATCTTTAGTTTTCCAGTCACTCTAAATGTGAATCTGGATCCAATGATCAGGTTGTATACATATGGTCTGCAATTTGGTGCAAATAAGATGAAGAGGAGCATGAATGTCTCTCCGAGGAAATAAATGAATTCAGGTCACTGCTTAAGGTCCATGATTAAAATTCTGCTAGGTACATCCAGGTAATCCTAATGATAACCCTTGCCTTAGAATTGCTATGTTAGAAAAAATAAGAAGTTATGTTTTTCTGAATTGACCTAGTTTGCTGGTTTCTCTTGCCTAAAAGAAATTTGCATGTGACTAGGTTCTTGTGGGAGTCCTGGTGTGGTGCTATGGGTTAATGCGCTGGACTGCAAATTTATTTCAACCACAAGGTCAGCGGTTCAAGCTCACCAGCTGCTCCTCAGAAACCCTATACAGGGTCACTATGGGTTAGAACCAACTCGACAGTACTTAACAACAACAACAGGTTCTTGTAAATAAATAAGATACTAAAGAATTGATACATTTGAATTACTGTGTTAAAGGAGATTAAAAGTACCGGAGACTTCCAAAAGAACCAACATATCTGTGTTGGAAGAAGTGCAGCCAGAGGGTTCCTTGGAGGCCAGGATGGCCAAACTTCATCGTATCTCATACTTCTGACATATTGTCAGGAGGGACTAGCTCCTGGAGAAGGATATCATGTTTGGTAGGTGGAGGGTCAGCGAAAAAGAGAAAGATGCCCAACAAGATGGATTGTCACAGTTGCAACAACAATGGGCTCAAGTGTAGCAATGATTACAAGGTTGGCACAGGACTAGACGGTGTTTTATTATGTTGTACATAAGTTTGCTAAGGACGGTACCTAACAACAACAGGGTCTTCTCACAAATCAATTGGAAATATACTAGAATACTGTTAGACTTATGGCGGAATCATCATACTTTAGCAAATAAAGGAGTAAATTTGTTTTGAACATGCTAGCCAGGCATGGTTAGCAGATGACTGAGATGCCTGGGGCTTTCTGTCTATTTAATATCCACCATGATTCTTTGATTTTTTTTTTTTTTTAACTCACTTTTGGAGACGTGAGTGCTTCCAAAGAGCCAGAAATAAAAGTCAGTAAGTTTTGACTTACAAAGGATACAGGAACTTTACCAAGGAGCCTGGTTTTTCAAAGATGGTCAATTTCCAAGATGTATTGTCCTCAAAGCAAAAAAGTCAAAAGGACCCAAGTTCTGATCTCTTCTCTAATATTGATTTCTTATATGGCACAGAGCCAGATGTTAAACCTCCTATGGTTTCTTCTTCTTATCTGTGAAATGAAAATGAAAATTCTGAGCTTCAAAGTGATTTGGTGGGAATTAAATAATACCTTAAAATCCTTTGAAAAGGTGAAGTGATAAGTATTTCCTGTTAGCTTCTATCAAATGTGAAACAATTTGCTATGTAAGTGAAAGTTAACTTCAAACCTATCAAACTTCAATTTTGACCTAATCACCTGTTGATTAGTTAGTGGTTCTAAACAACAAATTGTGGGAATGTCTGGAATAGCAAAGTATAAATGACCACAATGAGTTCAGATATCAGCATAGCCTAGGCAGAAAATTTTGCCTTTGATGATATCCTGTCCCATGGTGCCTTTCATAACAACCTGTTCTCCCAAGAAGATGGAAGTCTATGTATGAAATTTGACTGCCCCCTTTGTGAATTAAATTCTTAAAAACAAATATAGAGTATTTATTTTGAATTTTCCATTAACAACATAAAACAAGAGCAGTAATGGCTTCTATTAACATTTTCTCTTCATATAATTGTTATATTTACAGTGTTGAATAATTCCTTCCCAGTAGGCCAAGTAAAACCTTTGAATACTAAAAATCAATCCACAGGCAACTTCATAATGGAACTAGAAAAGATCTAGAGAGTAGGGTAAAGTTCTAACATGTGTCACGTAAAAGCAATACAACACAGAGCATTTAGGCTTTGGAATCAGACTTAGCTTGAGTTCAAATGTCAGAGGAGTTAGTAACTCGCATTGTGGACTGACAAAAAGAAAGCTTAGATTTTCCTTGTCTTCCCTTCTTTACAGAATTCCCTATGGTCATAGACAATGGTTTGTTTTCCTGTCACCTGTGAAGCATCTGCTATCTACCTGCTTTGGGCTTGATAAAATTTGCAGGATCAATTAGACTGATAAATTAAGGACTGTATTGTTTACAGTACACTCGTCTGTCAGTTTGTGGTGCTGTGGTAGCGTGTGCGTTGCTGTGATTCTGAAAGCTATGCCACTGGTATTTTAAA
>NW_006408771.1:320533-322495 GCF_000296735.1 Chrysochloris asiatica | reverse complement strand
ATGGCACCTAACAACAGCCACATTTTCTACAATATTTGGGGTGGGGGAAAAGGGTGCTACTTTGTTCTTCAACAAGTAAACTGTAACATCACCCTACATTGAAAATTGGAAGAGGGATAGATGCATCTACAAGACTTTTCCCAAAATTACAGAGTAGTTTTCTAAGGATTTTATTCATTACAGTTCATAAGAAATTTCTTATCAGAAAGCACAATAATGGATGCAGAATTGATGCTGAAGAAGCTACCTGCCCTATTACAGGATGCCACTGTAGCTTCTTCCAAAGCATTTTGCTAAGGGCTGATACAAATGTCTTCATGTGCAGGAGCACAATTACCCATAGTCCTCTGCCTCCCAGAGAGTCCAGGCTTTTGTCTGAAGGCTTTTGGTGGTGTTCCTTTGATGGAAGAGAAAATATTTAATGTACCAACTATGCTGATGTAATATAATGTGCAGTTGATTTCCTGTTGGCAAAAAGATTCCAAGTTTCAGGTGAAGTCTGGAGAATAGTCTAGATTGGAAAGGATAGCACCATCTGGGCAATAAATCCAAAGTTAGTTTAATATGGCTGATATCAAAAATAAACTTAGAATTTTCTAAATAATACTGAGGCAGTCCTAGTGTGTCACTGTAGGATAATACGATGAACCGAAAGATCAGTTTGAACCTCAAGGTCAGCAGTGAAATTCTCTAGATGCTCCTTGGAAACCCTGTACAGGGTCGCTATGAGTCGGAACCGACTTGAAGCATTTCACAACAACAACAACAGGTGCCAATAGCTCTAATCCTAAATTTTTCCTGAATCAAGAATTGGATGATGCTGTATATTTTCTTCTAAACCACATTTTAAGCTGTTGTTTCATTTTAATCTCTATGATGTCATTATGAAAAAGATCTGCTATAAAACATGTATTTTCTTTCTAGAATGGCTATAAGAAATAACTTCCTGAAAATATAGATGCACAGCTTTAAATGGGACAATCAAAATACCCCCAGGATTCATTTATACTAAGAGAATAATAGGGTAATAAAGATGACAAGAAGTCTAGTAGGGAAAATAGGAGAGTAGGGTTTAAGACCATACATTGAAATTATCCAGACAGGTGCCTTTGGGGAGTTCATTCCTCTTCCTTGAGCCTATTTTTCCTGAGAAAAATTAAAAGGCTATGCTACCTGATCTCTTTACTGACCTGATTATCACTATTGTTACCCCAAGTCATATCTACAAACCCTCACTCACTGCGGAAAGATTTCTTCCAGGCTGCAATATGATTCTCCAGACAAGTCAATATTTCATCTTCATGCTTCTGAGTATTATAACTTCAAGAATGGTTATCCTACTGCCTTTTCAGAAGATGAGGAAGGAAAAATGGGAGAATAAAAACCTGGAGAAAAAGAAGAAGGAGAAGAAGAAGAAGAAGAAGAAAATCCTGTGTGAAGGAGCCAGCCAGTAAGGAAATTATCTGATATACTTTGACTATAAAGTAATTTTTAAAGTATAAGTATAAACCAATTGCTGATGCGTGAGCTCCAACTCATGGTGATCCCATGTATAAGAGTAGAACTGTGCTCCACAGGGTATCCAATGATGATTTTTCATATTAGATTGCCAAGCCTTTCTTCTGAGGTACTCCTGGGTAAGCTTGACCCACAGACCTTTCAGTTAGCAACTGAGTATGTTTATACTATATACACACACACACATAAAAAGTTGCCCAGAAGATAATTTCAACTTATAATAACACCATGAATTATAGAGTAGAACTGTGATTTCTCCTGAGATACCTTTGGGTAGGACCCAACCCTCAACATTTCATTAGTACTCTAGTTAGTAAGGAGCACTGGTAGCATAGTGGTTGTGAATCGGGCTGCGAACCTCAAGGTGAGCAGTTCGAAACTATCAGCTGTTCCATGGGAGAAAGATGAGACTTTCTGCTCCCGTAAAGACTTACAGCCTCAGAA
>NW_006408771.1:315701-319910 GCF_000296735.1 Chrysochloris asiatica | reverse complement strand
GAACTGCTGACCTGTGGTTCGTAGCCTGATTCATATACCACATTTGTTGTCATGTGAATGTCCCTATAAAACAAAATCAAATTTGCACCATGCTCTTGTTCTGTAGTCGTGTGCCATTGAGTTGATCCTGACCCATAGCAATCCTGTATAGGGTTTCTGAGGAGTAACAGATACAGACTGCCACAACTTTCTACCAAGGAGCAGCTGGTGGGTTCAAACAGCCAACCTTTCCATCAACCGCCAAACACTTAGAACATTGTGCTACCAGGGACACTTGTGATTAAGTTCCCAGTGCCTTTGAGTTGACTGACTCATAGTGATCATATATAAAACAAAGTAGAACTGCTCCTTAGGGTTTCTGAGACTAAAAATCTCTATAGAAGCAGCTAGCATCATCTTTCTCCCTTGGAGCAGAAGGTGCATTTGAACCTAGGACCTTGAGGTTAGTAGTCCAATGTCTAACCACCAGCACCACCAGGGGTCCATATAGTGCCTCTTATTTAGTTCCTCTGGTAGCGTAATGGTTATGAATTGGGCTGCAAACCTTAAGGTCAGCAGTTGGAAACTACCAGCTGTTCTGTAGGAGAAAGATGAGGCTTTTTGCTCCCATAAAGATTTCCAGCCTCAGAAACCCTGCACAGGGTCACTATGAGTAGAAAGGGACTCCAAGGCACTTAACCACCACTTAGTTCCCCAAGCACTCTACCACCTGCTGTTCAACATGTTCATCTGAATAGCAGCAGAGACAATGGGTATCAATTCCTAAATCAACCACCAACTAACTGTGTCACTTCATTTCAAAGAAAAAGGAGGAGGCCTCCTAGGGTTCTGTATGGGGTGAATATTGCCTTTTGTCTAAAGGCTTACACAGTACTCAACTCCCAAGTTACTAGTACAAGGTAATGTAAATTAAGTGGACCCTCCTCCCACAGAAAGGCTCATTAAAAGCCAGTGATATGCAGATGATACAACCTTGCTTGTTGGAAGCAAAGTTGTTGTTGTTGTTAAGTGCCCACAAGTTGATCCCAACCAATATCAACCATGTATAGGATTTCCAAGGAGCAGCTCGTGAGCTTGAACCAGCAACCTTGCAGTTCAAATGACTTTGCAGTCTAACACACGAGCTCACAGCACTACATGCAAAAAGGACTTAAATATTTACTGATGAAGATCAAAGACTATAGCTTTGAGTCTGGGTTGCACCTCAATGTAAAGAAAAGAAAAATCCTCATATCTGCCCCAACAAATAACATCATGATAAACATAGAAATGATTGAAGTTGTCAGAGACTTCATTTTGCTTGATTCCAGAATCAATGCTCATAGAAGCAGCAGTCAAGAATTCAGATGTATTGCGCTAGGAAAGTGGGCTTCAAAAGACTTCTTTATAAAGTCACTTTGAGAACTAAGGTGCCCCTGACCCAAGCTATGGTATTTTTAATCACCTCATAATGCAGGTGAAAGTTGAACAGTGAATAAGAAAGTTGCTGTTGTTGTTGTTAAGTAGCATTGAGTCAGTACTGACTCATAGTGACCCTATGCACAACAGAATGAAACACTGCCAGGCCTGGGCCAAGCTTACAATCATGGCTACGTTTGAGCCCATTGCTGCTGTCACTATGCCAATCCATCTCTCTGGGGGTCTTCCTCTTTTTCTCCAACCCTCCACTTTACCTAATGTGATATCCTTCTCCAGAGACTGGTACCTTTTGATAATATGTCTGAAGTATGAGAGACAAAGTCTGGCCATCCTGGTTTCCAAAGAGCACTGTGGCTGTACTTCTGCCAGCACAGATCGGTTGGTTCTTTTTGCTGTCCGTGGTACTTCCAATAGTCTCCTTCAAGACCATAACTCAAATGCATCAATTCTTCTATGTTGTTGAGTGCCATCGAGTCTGTTCCAACCCAAAGTGACCCTGTATAGTGTTTCAAAGAAGTGACTGGTGAGCTTGAACTGCTGACCTTGTGGTTCAAACTGACTTTGCAGTCCAGTGCATTAACCCAGAGACCCACACTATTCATTGTCCTACTTTCATATGCATATGAAGTCATTGAAAATACCATGGCTTGGATCAGGTGCATCTTAGTCCTCAAACTGACATCTTTTCTCTTCAACACTTTAAAGAAGTTTTGTGCAGCAGATTTGTCTAATGCAATATGTCATTTGTTTGTGTTTGTGTTTTTTTGTTTTGTTTTGTTTTTTTGTTTTACTGCTGCTTCCATGAATGTTGATGATTCATTCAAACAAAATAAAGTCTTTGACTACTTCAATCTTTTCTGCATTTATATAGATGTTGCTTATTGGTCCAGTGGTGAGGATTTTGTTTTGTTTACATTGAGGTGTGACCCATACTGAAGGCTGTGGTATTTGTTCTTCATCAATAAACATTTTAAGTCCTTTTCCCTTTCAGCAAGCAAGGTTATATCATTTGCATATTATAGGTTGTTAATGAGTCTTCCTCCAATCCTGAATCCACATTCTTTTTCATATAACCCAGCTTCTCAGATTATTTGCTCAGCATACATGTTGAATAAGTATGATGAAAGAACACAACCCTATTGCACACCTTTCTTAATTTTAAACCACTGAGTGTTCCCATGTTCTGTTGGAACAACTGTTTCTTGGTCAAGGTATAGATTCCTCATGAGCACAATTAAACGTTCTGGAATACACCTTCACAATGTTGTCCATAGATGTCATGCCTTTGCATAGTCAATAAAGCACAGGTAAACTGCTTTCTGGTATTCTCTGATTTCAGCCAAGATCCGTCTGATACTAGCAATAATATCTCTCATTCCACTTTCTCTTTTCAATACAGCTTTAACCTATGGATGGTATCTGTATTGGTTACAGCTGTTTTGAATTACCTTTAGTAAAACTTTACTTGCATGAGATAGCAATAATATTCCCCGATTACTTCTGTATTCCATTGGATCACCTACTTTGGAATGGACACAAATACAGATCTCTTCTAGTCAGTTGGTCAGTTCCAAATTTCTTGGCATAGATAGATGAGTGAGTGCCTCCAGGGCCTCATGAGTTTTTTGAAAGATTTAAACATGTACTTCATCAATTCCTGGTGCCTGGCTCTTTGCTAATACTTTCAGTGCACCTTGGATCATATGCTACTGCCTGAAATGGTTAAACATCGTTCATTTCTTTTTGGTACAGTGACTGTGTATTCTTTGCATGTTCTTTGGGTGCTTTCTGCATCATTCAATATTTTGCCCACAGAATTCTTCAATACCGCAAGTAGTGGCATGAATTTTTCCTTCAGTTCCTTCAGCTTGAGAAATACTGAGTGTGTTCTTCCCTTTTGTATTTTTAACTCCAGGTCTTTGCATATTTCACTGTAATATTTGACTTTACCTTCTCAAGCTGAACTTTGAATTTTCTGTTCAGCTCTTGTACCTCATTTCTTCCATTTGCTTTAGCATCTCTACTCCAGGCAGCAAGCATCAGGATCTCTTATGACTTCCATTTTGATATTTTCCTTCTTTCTTGCCTTCTTAATGACTTCTTGCTTTCTTCCAGTATGATGGTCTTGGTGTCATCCCATAACTCTTGTCTTTGGTCTTTAGTGTATAATGCACAAAATCTGTTCTTCCGATGATATCTAAATCCAGGTGTATATGTTCAAGGTTATATTTTGGATCTTGTGGAGTTGTTTTAATTTGCATATGAGCAATTGATGGTCTGCCCCTGGCCTTGTTTAAGCTGATGATATGGAACTTTTCCACCATCTCTTTCCATAGTCAATTTGATTTCTGTGTATTCCATCTGGTGAGGTCCATGTGTATAGTTGCTTTTTATGTTGTTTAAAAAAGGTATTTGCAATGAAGAAATCATTGGTCTTGCAAGATTCTATCATGTAACCTCCAGTATTGTTTCTGTAATCAAAGCCATATTTTCCAACTACTGATCCTTTCTCGTTCTTTCCAACCTTTGCATTCCCATCACCAGTAATTATCAATACATATTGATTGCATGTTTGATCAATTTCAGACTGAAGAAGTTGGCAAAATTCTTCAATTTCATCATCACTGGCTTTAGTGGTTAGTGCATACATTTGAACAATAGTGGTATTAACTGGTCTTCCTTGTAGCCATATGGATATTATCCTATCACAGACAGCACTGTACTTCAAGACAGATTTTGATATGTTCTTTTCAATGATGAATGCAACACCATTCCTCTTCAGTTTGTTAT
>NW_006408771.1:310520-313881 GCF_000296735.1 Chrysochloris asiatica | reverse complement strand
GATGAAGATTGAAAGTACCATTGACTGTCAGAAGAATAAATAAATCTGTCTTGAAAGCCAGAATGCTCCTTTGAAGCAAGGTTGGTAAGACTTCTACTCTTATAGTTTAGACGTAGTCAGAAGGAAGCAGTCCTTGGAAGATCTTCTACCAGATAATTTGACACAGTGGCAGCAACAATGGACTCAATCATAATAATTATGAGGATGGCACAGGAGTAGACAGTCTTTAGCTTTGTTGTGCATTGGGTCACTATGTATCAGAATTGACTCAAAGGTACCTAACAATAACAACACTGCCGTTACCACATGTAAGCCACAGTATGTATTATAAGAGTTTCTGGTAGAATTGTTGATGTAACTGGAGAAGGGAAGAAGTTAATTCTTTGTATAAATAATAACCAAATCATTTTTAATTATATCAGTTAATGAGCACATCTATTTTGGAATGGGTAGAGAGGAGAAAGTCATTCTGATATCCTAATTCCTGATGGTAAATTTCCAGAAAAACTGTAGTCCAGGGGAGTCTCACTTTTCTACTGGTGGTGGTGGTGTGCTGTTGAGTTGCTTCTGACTCATAGCGACCCTGTATAGAGTTTCTGAGCCTGTAAATCTTTACAAGAGAAGAAAGCTTGATCTTTCTCCCATACAATGACTGGAAGATTCAAACTGAAGACCTTTTCAGTTGGCAGCCCAACACACAACCACTATGGTACCAGGGCTCCACATTTCTTATGATGTTGTTGTGAAGTGCTGTCTAGTTGGTTCTGACCCATAGGGATCCTGTATCAGGTTTACAAGAAGCAGCTGGTGAGCTTTAACCACCGATGCTGTGGTTCCAACTGACTTTGCAGTCCAGCACACTAACCCACAAGATCACACCAGGACATAGACCATATACATTCAATTCCTAATGTATGGCTTATTCATTGAAATACCTTATTTCAACAACGTACTATATATATCAATCTCACCAGATAGAATATGCAGGAATCAAATTGACTATATTTGTGGGAAGAAATGATTAAGAAGTTTTGTATTATCAGTTAGAAAAAGGAGCAGATCATCAATGTGATTTACATAGTGACTACAACAAGGGTTTAAATATAATAATTTAATAATTATTGTGGGTATAGCTCAGGACTGGACAGAGTTTTATTCCGTTGTACAAAGGGTTGCTATGAGTTAAAACCAACTCGATGGCACTTAACAATAACAAAGTATATAGCATAAAGCTAGGATTTATGGCAATAAAAATAATTTTAAGAATATTCATAACACCTCTAATGAGACCGTGGTAAATCTTAAATGAGCATTCTGGGCCTTTTCTGGGTTTACAGTGGATTAAAGAAAATTTTCTTCATAATTTTAAATCTAGATATCATCTAAGGATATTTACTACATTATATATGTGATATTGTAAGGAGCTCTGGTAGCATAGTAGTTACAAATCGGGCTACAAACCTCAAGGTCAGCAGTTTGAAACTACGAGCTGTTCTGAGGGAGGAAGATGAGGCTTTCTGCTCCCGTAAAGATTTACAGTCTCAAAAACCCTATACTGGATCGCTATGAGTTGGAACCGACTCCAATGCACATAACCACCAACCACCACTACCACCATCTGTAATATTTTAGAGTCCTGGTGTGTTGCTGTAGGAGAAGCACTGATTGCTAACAATAAGGTCAGCTATTCTAACCCATCAGCCACTCTCTGAAACACTATAAATGGTCACTGTGAGTCAGAACCAACTAGACAACACACAACAACAAAACATTTGTAGCTTTAATTAATTTTTTGACAGTTTCTGGTAGACTTGTCATTTTACCTTCAGATGTCTTTAAATAAATTGTATGTTATGTAAATAGTGTTTTGAGGTATTCATTCAACTTATTTCATGTAACATGAAGGATTAACAGAATTTTGTTTAATGATATGGTTGGGCACAAAGTGTCATATTTGTCAGATTTAAAGTTGATCCAGAGCAGAAGGCCCCAGTAAATATTTTAAGTTTGCTTCAATTTCAGCAAACAAGTTTATATCACCTTCATATCACAGATTACTAATGAGTCTTCTTCCAATCCTAATGCCACATTCTTCTTCATATAATCCAGCTTTTCACATTATTTGCTCAGCATACAGATTTAATATGTATGATGAAGAATATAACCCTGGCACACACCTTACCTAATTTTAAACCATTCAGTGTCCTCTTGTTCTGTTCAAACAACTGCCTTTTTGTGTATGTGAAAGTTCCTCATCAGCACAATTATGTGTTCTAGAATACACATTCTCTGCAGTATTGTCTATAGCTTGTCATGATCCACATAATTTAAAGCCTTTGCATAGTCAATAAAGCACAGATAGACACCTTTCTGGTACTCTCTGCTTTCAGCCAAGATCCATCTGACGTCAGCAATGATATCCTTTGTTCTATGTCTGTACCTGAATCCAACTTGAACCTCTGGCAGTTCCCTTTCAAGATGGTTCAATCGATATCATGGCTTGAGAATTCAAACTCTGTAGACATTGTAAATTCAGACTTGTCTGTATATATTTGGAAAATCATTCAAGTGGGTTCAGCAGAATTCTAAGTTTGTGCATTAATAATGGAGGGACCTTATGCAAAGTAAGTGTTCCTATGTGAAAACAGTAAGAAATATGCATGTAACTCACTGTCAATAGATTCTGACTGAAGCAAACAGCCTGGAGAGTGCATGATGCATACGCTTCAGCTTTACATTGCATTAGTCACTGTGACTCATTCCATGCATTTTTGTGAAATATCTGCCATCAAAAAGAAAAATAATTTTAAATGGTAAATCCAGTTAAAAAAATACCTCACCAGAAATTGGGAGTAAAAGGCAGCAGTATTTTATGAAGTTGTTACTCATGTAAAAAGGGAAATCATTCTTCCAACTTCAATATGAGCCAAAGAAAAAGAAGTGTATCACTTTCAGGAATTGAAAAAGGCAGAGAACATTGTGTGTCCATATGGAAAGCTTTCCCAAGGAAGATTAGAGGCAATGAGACAGAAGACCTGTGTATCTAGGTAGAAAGCTTTCCTAGAGAAATTGAAGGCTATGCACCACATGCCAACATCAAAAGCAAATAGCAAATAGCCTGGGGATAGCATCATGGGGCTGAGATCAGCTTATCCTCTTGCATATAAGAGTCTGTGTTGGTCTATCAAATCTTTTTTATTGCAACTAGTTCACCAATTCGGAAAAACACGAGGAAGAAGAGATGCTAAACACTTGTGACACACATGAATTTTAGAATTGCAATGCCTGAGAAGTGCATGCTATAAGGCTAGGGCAGGTACATATAGAATGGCCTTTACAAAATTTCCCTCAGCCCTCCCCC
>NW_006408771.1:309155-309960 GCF_000296735.1 Chrysochloris asiatica | reverse complement strand
TTGAAATCATGATAGACATGAAGAAATTATCCTGAAATCATAGAGTACTATGGAAATGACTTGAAAGCTAATCTCTTTAAATGGTTGCCAAGCATGTTCGAGTATGAGGAACCTTATCAAAGGTCCAAAAATAAACACCAAAACCTTTTTGATCTGCAGGTGCAAATAGTTTCAATTGAGACATTAAATCATGTAGAAATATTCTTAAGCATTTTATTATAATAAAACATTTCAAAGTGTTGTGCTTAAGTATGTAAATCATTGCACCATTTGTAGGTAAAGTGTGGTGTTTCTATGAATTGAGAGCTTTCAAAAATAACTCTGCAGCCCCACGAATTCATGACTCACAAATTAGTACTCACTTGTCTTTTCACCACTTCATGTTTCAGGTGAGATAACTGGAGTAAAAAGAACCCAGTGACTTTCAAAAGCAAAACTCTAAATGGTCAGTTCAAGAAGCAGAGCTAAAATTCAATTTGCTGGGCAAGGGTATCAATTCAAAACTTTTCCATCTGAATCAAAGTACATATTGCAAATAATTTAATTCTTTCATCTTTAAATATCACTCTATGGCTATATATATATATTCCAAAATATTATAGTCTTTGTCCACTGAACAATATCTAGGTACTCTGGTGGCAAAATGCTACATGAATAAAGCTTCAACTTTTAGAATGGTTATTTTATCTACCCAGTATGGGAGTATTTGAAACCTTTCAGTGCTTATTCTAGCCCTGTGGGAATGCTTCAACTTGTTTCTCCTTCATTGCCTTCCTGGCTAGTTGATAACACTAGGAGAGTTTAA
>NW_006408771.1:297824-309055 GCF_000296735.1 Chrysochloris asiatica | reverse complement strand
GCTAAGAAGGCAAAAGTGCCCCCCATTGAGGACTAAAAGTCAAGTCAACCACTAAAAGTAAGATCAACAAACCTTTGGGGAGGGTGGGGGCTTGGGGAGGCTTATCATAGCTCAATCAGTAGACTTGTTCTCAAATAAAACCTCACAATTACAACTTTTCCAGGACCCAGGGCAACTGAAAGAAGAAGAAAAACAAAACAAAACACCTTTTGAACTTCTATTAACTGCCAAAGTACCTACACATTGTAAAATACAGCTATGGTACATAATTTGCTTCTGTAATTAAAGCAATCAACCAAATGTAAGCATTAAAAGGTTTTTTTTCTCCTTTTAAAAGTGAAAATCAACATTTTGCCCCAATATTTTCAGATCCTCTTAACTTTTTGGAATCAATTTTATAGAAGTGTAGATCATCATTTACTTCAGCTATTTGGTGGGTTGCATTAATCTTTGCAGCTTCTTTAAAATAAAATAAGCCATGTTTAATGGCTCTGCTAAATAATATCGAGACTTCCATCAGCTATAGGGCAGCACGGTGAGACTCAACTAGATCGAACTGGGCATTCATGTTCCATTTATAAAGATTCCGAATACATTCTTCATTATCATTCTAGTCACTCATTGAGTTCCATTATAACTTATATTGATTCTATTTTCAGAAGGAGTCTGGGGATGAGACAAAGAAGTAATTAAGTAGTTTTTCAAAGGATAACCACTGTCACTTGAAATCATTAAAAAAAAAGAAAAAAAAAGGAAGAAAATACCTACCATCCTCTACCATATCAAAATTAATTTGTAATTGATTAAGGAGTGGACTTCCTGAAATATTGTGATTTGGAAAATTGGAGGAATTTGGAAACATATACCTAACCGAAACAGACTTTTTAAAGGATGTCTAGATATTGTCATGATGTTTTTGTTAATTCACATCTTTCTTGTGTATCAGTTAGGTTCTAGAAGTGGATGCATCTGTATGCTACATCATCCATGAAAATATGTACTTTAAAAATTAATGTTCTATATAAATATTAGTTGTGGTTTAGACATATTCCTAGGTTTCAGTATTGCTTTATAGATAATTAATAGTAGCTCCAAAGCATTCAAACCAGGTATGTTCAAGGAACAAAAATTAATAATGTTCTGCTTAAAAGAAATGGTTAGATAGTATTCTTTTTAAATATAAAATTCAAATATGACTCCTACCTCTGATAGTTTAATTCTAGTAACTGACATGCCATGAATGTGTCAATGAAATGCGTAAACAGGAGCAGTAAAAATTTACAAGCTTTGAAAAACATGGATAGACAGATAAGTTAAAAATTACCCATCCTTTATAGTACTGCAAGAGAGTACTTAAGATAACCCAGTAGCAAACCTGCTCAGACCAAGTCACATGAGGCCCTTTAATAGATAAATATGATTGACTTGCAATAAGCAATAAGTTCAATTATTTTCTTTTCCCATGTGTGATTGGTAAATATGTTTATCAAAATAATGAGGAAGCTTTGTTTATGAAAGAAGGACTGAAGGCAAGCTTAGTATACAGTCAAGTTGTTGTTATCAAGTGCCATCAAGTTGGTTCTGACCTATAGCAACCTTGTATAGGGTTTCTGAGTAGTGGCTTGAACCACCAACCTTGCAGTCCATACCAACCTTGCAGTCCAGTGCATTAACCTACAGGGCCACACCAGGACTACATACAGTCAGTATTCTGATGCAGTCAGGTTACTCCTGCTTTAATCCTGAGATTTTATTATTGAAACATATCAGTCATTTTCAGTGACTTGCAAGCTGTATCTTTCAATAAATAGTACATCAGACTATGAGGGTAGGGCTGGGATATGAAGGTAGTTAGAACACATAGTTCCTCTACATCAGATTGAAAGTTAAATCATTTACCACAACAGTGAGTTTTGGAACAAGGAAATAGAGTTCTAGTTGTCTTGGCATGGCACTGTAGGATAAGCATTGAACTGCTGACTGCAAGGTGGGTGGTTCAAACCTATCAACCACTCCTTGGAAATTCTATACTCTCAGGGTTGCTAAGAGTCAGAATTGGTTCAATAACACTTAACAACAACAGTGTTATTGTTGTTAGGTGCCATCGAGTTGGTACTGACTCATAGTGACCTTATGCACAGCAGAATGAAACCCTGCCCTATCCTGGGCCAACCTCACTACTGTTGCCATGCGATGCTGCCACTTTGCCAATCCATCTCGCTGGGGGTCTTCCTCTTTTTCTCTGACTCTTCACCTTACCAAACATGATATCCTTCTCAAGCTACTGGTCCCTCCTGACAATATGTCCGAAGTATAAGAAACAAAAGTTTGACCATCTTGGCCTCCAAAGAGCACTCTGGCTGTACTTCTTCCAACAGAGGTTCTTTTGGCAACCCATGGCACCTTCAATATTCTCCAACACCATAACTCAAAAGCATCAATTTTTCTACAGTCTTCCTTATTCACTGTCTAGCTTTTGCATGCTTATGAGGTTATTGAAAATACCATGGCTTGGGTCAGGCACACCTTAGTGCTCAAGTTAACATCTTGGAAAATATGGCCTTGGTGATAGAAACAATGCTGAAGAACGCATGATAGAATTCTGCAAAATCAATTATTTTTTTCATTTTAAATACCTTCTTTAGACAGCATAAGAGATGACTGTAAACATGGATCTCGCCAGATGGAATACATAGAAATCAAATTGACTACATCTGTGGAAAGAGAAGATGGAAAAGCTCCATATCATCAGTCAAAACAAGGCCAGGGGCAGACTGTGGAACTGACCATCAATTACTCATATGTAAATTCAAACTGATGCTGAAGAAAATGAAAACAAATCCACAAGAGCCAAAATATGACCTTGAATATATCCCACCTGAATTTAGAGATCAATCTGAAGAACAGATTTGATATATTAAACAACAATGTTGTTGTTGTTTTGTGCCATGGAGTCGGTTCTGACTCATAACGACCCTACACAGGGTTTCCAAGACTGTTAATCTTTACGGGATCAGAATGCGTCATCTTTCTCCCACGGAGCAGCTGGTAGTTTCGAATTGCTGACCTTGCGGTTCACAGCCCGATTTGTAACCACTACACTATCAGAGCTCCTTTAAACAACAATAGCAGTAGTAAAAAAATAATAATGTAGAAATCTATTTTTTTTCTCTCATTATGAAACCTCTCAAGTTTGGAGAGACAAAGTTGCACAAAGTGTTTTAAGATATCAGTAGCAGAACTGGAAACAAAATCTATTCCTAAGGAATATATGAGTACATGGGTTCCTGGTGTGGCACTATAGAGTAAGCACGACACTGCTAAACTCAAAGATTGGCAGTTCAAACCCATCAGCCACTCCTTAGAAACCCTATACAGGGTGACTCAGAGTCAGAATCAACTCAACAGCATTTAACAATAACAATATGTGAGTACATGATCTAGAGGGGTAAGAGGTGTGTGTGGCGCTCCACAGTCATTTGCTCTCTATTTCCTCTCTTTTTCACATTTTAATTTTAATTTGTAATTATGTGTGTACACAATTACACAAGCATATGCACAATTTCACAAGCACATTTTATGGTTCCAAAATCCTTCCCCCTTTTACTATTTCATGTTATGTTGTGGTTGTATCTTCAGGTTGATTTTAATTCATAACGACACTATAGACAGGCTTTCATAGGCTATAATCTTTATGAATGCAGATTGCCGCATCTTTTCTCCCATGAAGCAGCTAGTGAATTCAAACCTTACAATTAGAAGCCAAGAATTTAATCACTGTGTTACCAAGGCTTATTTATTGTGCTATGCTGATGGTATAATAATTTAAGTAAGAAATTAATGTGCTACAATATGAGAGTATATGAACTAGTATTTTAAAAGTACACTCTTTTTTTATCTAAAAGTCCTCTGAAAACCACCTAAACTAGTTTATGGAAATTGTCTTGCTATAGAATCCTGCCTCTATTTTGAGTCTAAAATATTTTGAGATCTAAAAATATTAGCATATTAGCATTGGATCTAACTTTCCTGTGTAAATGCACAGTAACCAAACTCAAATGAAAAAATAAGATAAAATACCATGATGTTTCAATAATTGAATCTACATGGCCAGTCTCCATGTATTTCTTGCCTGCGATTTATAGGCGAAAGCTAATTTTAATCAAGTTGCCATTATATTAGTTTCAATAAGATGCAACAACATTGCCTTAAAGGAAGACTTAATCCTTCTTGTTTTCTATGAAAAATTACACCTCTGAAGACACAGAACTGTGAATCTTTGTTCATATCTTTGTTAATACTTTACACTATTGGAATATTTAATCTGCATACTTATCTTATTTACAATACTGTGAATTTTCCAGGAATGGAGATTGTCATGTTCATCTCTGTGCCTACACTATGGATTTCACTGCCTCAACTCTTCCGTGTATTCAGTATACATTACTGAATGAGTTTATGATAGAAATTTTGCTATGAAAGCTGAAACAGGAATAAAAGTAGTGCCAGAATGAGTGGAAGTGGAAGGGCAAACAACATAAAAGTAATAAAGCTTATTGTGTGTTTTAGGGAGTAACTAAAACTTCCTAAATCTCAATTGTTGTTGTTGAGATCCACCGACTCGATTCCAACTAATAGCAATCTTGTATAGGGTCTCTGGTAGCGTAGTGGTTACGAATCGGGCTGTGAACCTTAAGGTCAGCGGTTCGAAACTACCAGCCGCTCCGCAGGAGAAAGATGAGGCTTTCTACTCCTGTAAAGATTTACACCCTCGGAAACCCTGTATGGGGTCGCTATGGGTCGGAACCGACTCCACGGCACTTAACAACAACAACAATAGGGTTTCCGAGGAGCCACTGGTGGGTTTGAGCTACCAACCCTGTGGTTCGCAATCAGTGCTGATCCTACAGTGTTACAGTCAATATCTTGTCCCCCGGTGATTGTGGCATACTTACTTTGGAATATGCTGGATATCTTCTTTGTGTTCCCTTACATCTATTCCCTACTATGCTATACCAGAGTTTCAAGTTGTGCTCCAGAGCACTAGCAGGCATTGGAAGAAGAGAGAAGAGTGAGTCATTGCATTTATTTTTGAGCTCCCTCTTTGCAAAGTGCTCATGAGCTAGCTGTGTCTCAGAACTAAATATCTCGGTTTCTGTCTGGCCACACTCTTTCTCCTGTTTCCAGGTTCTAGCAAATGTGCTTTGCCTTCCTATGTAAGTGTCTTGTCAATTCTTGCTTATCAGTTCCGGCGTATTCCACTCTTTGTTGTCATTCTCTATAATCTGCACACACCCTTTTAAATGTTATTACTGTGTGCCATCAAGTCAGTTCCAACTCCTAACAACCTTTTATAGAGTTTTCAGGTGTCCTGGTATGGCTCCATAAGATAAGCGCTCGACCTCAAGGTCAGTTTGAACCACAAGGTTGGCAGTTCAAGTTCACCAGCTACTTCTTAGAAACCTTACACGTTAAGAGTCAGAACTGACTTGATAGCACTGAACAACAATAGGGTTTACAAGACCCGTTGATAGATTTGAACTGCTGACCTTGTAGTTCCCAGTCCAGTGATCTTCTTACAATGTGACATGTTGTTGTTAAGTGCCCTTGAGTCGGTTCCAACCTATAGTAATCCTCTATAGGGTTTCTGAGGAATGACCGGTGAGCTTGAACTGCTGACCTTGTGGTTCAAACTGGCTTTGCAGTCCAACACATTAGCCCACAGCACCACACCAGAACTCCACAGTGCCACATAGACTGTTTTTATTAACTTTTGTCATGACCCCAGTTTATATAAGATATCAGCTTTCCGTTTGGAACCTGATCCATTGAAGGTCAAGAAAATAATCACACACGCAGTCTTGCATGTAGATATTGGTCATTACAACTATGATCATAACCTTAATTTGGCCCATAAATTACATAAAATTTTAGGAATCATTTTACCATATTTAATATTTTGTACTCTGAGAAGTTGTGACCCATCTCCCAATACTAAACTTTGAAATTTAAAAATGGGCAAATAGCTGGGTTTTTAATGACAGTTTTGTTTTATAAAAGATCTATAACATTGCATTAAAATATGAAAACTCAGGCTTAGAAATACCTGACCAAAGTTGAGGATATCTTAGTAAAGGATTTCAATAAAAATAATTTGTTTTATCTTCAAGGATAGTAGGTCACAAAATTATTTAATCTGTCAGATTGTAATGTCCTCTTGAATCGAAATGGTAATTTTCTCAATAAAGATCTATGACATAAAGAGATGAAGGGAAATCTGGCATTGAATATCTAGTATGAAATCTATTTTGCAATTTATTTTCATTATTGATGATAACCCAGTTGTGCTATCCTCAGCAATTAATAGAATCCATAAAGCCATTGGAAAAATATTTTTACAACAACTAATCACATAAATATTAAATAGAATCCAAATTTAATGGATTACTTCATGTGGTTGTATTTGTATTTGTTTTTTGTAAATTATATCTCATTTGGTAGTTCAAAGGGAAAAAGACTCCAACTTCAAATATATTCTATAGAGATTCCCTTATCAAGTCATTGAACAAAATAAGAAAAAGAAAAAGCATCTGGATGAGGGATATCATCAGCATGCGTTTCTAATGGTGTCTACAAGATTCATAGCTTCTTGGCACAGAAAACAAAGAAATTCCTTATTAAATCATGATGGGCAGCAGATCAACTTATCATTACTGCACACAGGCCTACGGAAGCAGAAACAGATTATGATTGAAATACATACTGCAACTGGTATTAATTGGTCTTCCTTGAATGCTATTGTGGTGGTTGTTAAGTGTCGTCCCAACCCATAGCAACTCTATATACGGTTATTGAGGAGCAGCTGGTGAAGCAGCTACCAATGCTATGGTTATCAATCCAGTGCTTATATTACAGTGCCACACAATTATCCTACCATTGACAGCATTCTATTTCAAAATAGATCTTGAAATGCTCTTTTTGATGATGAATGCAACACCATACCTCTTCAGTTTGTTGTTCTCAACATATGATTGTCTTATTCAAATGATCAATACCAGTCGATTTCAGCTAACAAATACCTAGGTTGATCTCTATGCATGCCATTCCATTTCAAACTCTCCTAGACTCATACTTCATGCATTGTAAGTCCCATTTTCAGTGGATGTTAACGGCTGTTTCTTCTCATTTTAAGTTGTGCCCCATCAGCAAATGAATGTCCTATAAGATTTGCACATCATTAAGGTCAATTCTTCTTTGAGGAGGCAGCTCTTCCCCGGTAGAATTTTGAGTGCCTTTCAAAATGAGAGGCTTATCTTCCCATAGTTTATCAGATAATGTTTCACTGCTATACATAAGGTTTTCAGTGACTAAGTTGTTAGGTGCCGTCAAGTTGGTTCTGACTCATAGCCAACTTGTATAAGGTTTTCAAAAAGCAGCTGGTGAATTTGAGCTGTTGACCTTGTGGTTCGAACCAACCTTACGGTCCAGGACTCTATCCCACATCAACACACCAGGATTTCAAAATTAATATTAGCTCACATATTATGTTTTATTGTGTGCGAATTTTTCAGATAGGACCATTCTTTTCCTTCAGAAGTGATCCAATTCTCCTTTTTTGCTAGTCTGTCTTAGTCTGGAAGATCCAGTCAAACTTGTCCATCATGGTATTTAAAATATCAGTGGCATAGCTTCCAGCAACATGCAAGCCACCAAGGTAGGAAAAACTAACAGATTAGTGGTGGTAGGTTAGCTAGTGTGACGGTGTTGGTGGTTGTGTATTGTGGAGTTGATTCTGACACATACTGAACTTGCATAGGGTTTCTGAGCCTGTAAAGCTTTACAGAAGCAAAAAGCCTCATCTTTCTCCTGTGGAACAGCTGGTAGTTTTGAACTGCTGACATTGAGGTTGGCAGCCTGACTTATAACTACTATGCTACCAGACCTCCTTTACCTAGGCTGTTGTTTTAGGTGCCATTGAGTCAGTACTGACTCATAGCGACCCTATGCACAACAGAACAAACACTGCCCGGTCCTGGCCCAACCTCATAATTTCTGCCATGTTTGAGCCCATTGATGCTGCCTCTTTGCCAATTGTTCTCAGTGGGGGTCTTCCTCTTTTTCTCTGATGCTCTATCTTGCTAAACATGATATCCTTTTCCAATGACTGGTCCCTCCTGACAATGTGTCTGAAGTATGAGACACAAAGTTTGGCCATCGTGGACTCCAAAAACCACACTGGCTGCACTTCTCCAACACAGATCTGTTGGTTCTTTCGGCAGCCTATGGCACTTTCAATATTCTCTTCCAACACCATAACTCAAAAGTATCAATTTTTTTATGATCTTCCTTATTCACTGTCCAGGTTTTGCATACATATTAGCTTATTGAAAATACCATGGCTTGGGTAAGGTGCATCTTAGTGCTCAAGCTGACATCTTTGCTCTTCAACACTTTAAAAAGATCTTGTGCAGAATTTTTGCCTAATGCAATATGTTGTTTGATTTCTTGAAAGAATACACAGAGTCACTGTAACATAATGAAATGATTGATGTTCAATCATTTGAAAACGTAGCAAATGATCAAGAGCCAATGATACTGAAGGAAGAAGTCAAAGGTGCATTGAAGGAATTGGCAAAGAACAAGGCACCAGGAATTGATAGAATAAAAATTAAAATATTTCAAGAAAGTGAAGCGGCACTGGATGCACTCACTCATGTATGCCAAGAAATTTGGAAGACAATATATAGCCG
Organism: Chrysochloris asiatica; assembly: GCF_000296735.1. Classification (NCBI taxonomy): domain Eukaryota; kingdom Metazoa; phylum Chordata; class Mammalia; order Afrosoricida; family Chrysochloridae; genus Chrysochloris; species Chrysochloris asiatica. Next base: position 300,305 of record NW_006408771.1, on the reverse strand, counting down.
ACTGATTGGAAGAGATCTGTATTTGTGCCCATTCAAATGAGATGTGAACCAATGGAATGCGGAAATTATCTGGCAATATCTTTGATATCCCATGCGAGTAAAGTTTTACGAACGTTAATAAAGAACTTGCTGCAAGCATACATTGACAGAGAAGTTGCAGAAGTTCAAGCCAGATTCAGAAGAGGATGTGAAACAAGAGATATCATTGCTGAAAGCAGAAAATCTTGGCTGAAAGCAGAGAATACCAGAAAGATGTTTACGTGTGCTTTATTGACTTTGCAAACACTTTCGATTGTGTGGGTCATGACAAGCTATGAATAATCTTGCGAAGTATGAGTATTCCAGAACATTTAGTTGTGCTCATGAGGAATCTGTACAAGGACCAAGAGGCAGTTGTTCGAACAGAACATGGGAATGTTGAATGGTTTAAAATTAAGAAAGGTGTGTGATAGGTTTGTATTCTTTCAGCATACTTTTTCAACCTGTATGCTGAGGAAATAATCTGAGAAGCTGGGTTATATGAAGAAGAATGTGGCATCAGCATTGGAGGAGACTCATCAACAGGCTGCAATATGTAGATGATACAACCTGACTTGCTGAAAGTGAAGAGGACTTTAAACATTTACTGTTGAAGATCAAAGACCATAGCCTTTCGGTAGGGATTGCACCTCAATGTAAAGAAAACAAAAGTCCTCACCACTGGACCAATAAACAACATTCTTATCTATGGAGAAAAGATTGACGTTGTCAATGACTTCATTCTTCTTGGATCAACTGTCAACACTCATGGAAGCAACAATCAAGAAATCAAATTAGGGAAGGCGGGCCTTGCTGTTGGATAGGCTAAAAGTACCAGATGAAGCAGGTTCAGGGGAGAAGTTCAAAACTCTGAACCACATAGGTAGGAACATTTAAAAAGTTTGAAGATTTATAGCTAGTGGAACTTTTAGCAGAAGTAAGAAATCTCGTACTTTAGAATTTGCCAGGATCAGCGGCCCAGAGTCAATAATTTGGGTGAGACCAAACAGTAAGATCAAGCGGAGGAGAACAAACCTTCCAGGAATTAGTGACCACAGTTAGAGCAAGGGTGACAATTTCTCTGCTTGGTTTTGCTTTGTTCTGATTTTTTTTTTTTTGGTATCTGTTCATTGGTCTTTAGTGGTCTGTACACCTACATTCTGATAACTAGAGGGGGTGCCTGAGCGAGTGGACACACCCCACCCCCACCACTGGAGGATTCTTCCATCACACATGTGCACAGATCCTCTCAGCATTTAGAGAGGCTTGCCTTCTTGCTTGTCAGGTGACATGGAGTCAGTTCCAACTCATAGTGATCCTGCACAGGGTATCTGAGGCTGTGAATCTTTGAGGGAACGGCTACAGAATTTTTTTTTTTTCTTTCTTTCTTTTTTCTTCTTTCTCGCCTCTGTTCTCCCTTTTACCTATAGGGGGCTATTTCTTTCCCTATACTACCCAAGAAGAGACAGCAATTGCTGCCATATCTTAGGATACAATCACATCCTGTAAAGCCCCACAATCCATACAAAACCTGTACTGACTGCCATACACCAGGGAGGAAGACAGCACCTGTGAAAGTTACTCTGAGTTAAGCAATAAGACAAGTGAAAAGGGAAGTCCACCTCCTAACTGCATCTACCTGGAGGCAATCTGAAAGCATAAAAAATACCAAAACACTCAATTAAGTATTAAGGTCACAGCTAAACACTAAACATGTCCAATAATAAAAAACTGATGACCATATCAGCACATGTCCAGAAACAAGATAAAATGTCTGAGAAAAATGACCTAGAGGTCTACCTGGACTCCATTCTGGAAGCAGGAAAGGCCTTGGAAATGCCTGAGGAGGAATTCAGAAGAATGAATATAAAATGTTTCAAAACACTTTACAATGGAGTTGAGAAAAATAAGGAAGAAGTCAGGAAAGCACTACAGGAAAAATCAAATAAGACAGATGCAGCATTGGAAACAATTCAAAACATACAGAAATAGGTTTAAATGATTCATAACAGAACATCAGAAATAGACTATACACTAAAAGGACAAAACAGTAGAATTAAAGAGATGGAAGGCAGAACTAGTGAACTGGAGGACATATCTCTCAACACCACTAAGATAGAGGAGCAAGGGGAAAAAAGGATATCAAAATCTGAAGAAGGTCTATGATTCACGTTGGACAACATGAAGAGGATTAACTTAAATATTATTGGCATTCCAGAATAGGAAGAATCACACAAGTCCACAGAAGAGATAGTTGAGGAGCTTCTGGAAGAAATTTTTTCTAACATCTTTAAAAGTGAAAAGATAAACATTCAAGATGTTCAATGAACCCCAGGAAGAATAGACCCTAAAAGAAAATCACCAAGTCATATCATAATCTAGCTCTACAAAATCAAACATAAGGAGACAATCTTGAGAGCAGCTAGGGAAAAGAGAAGCATTACATACAAAGGCAAGCAAGTC
>NW_006408771.1:282732-296223 GCF_000296735.1 Chrysochloris asiatica | reverse complement strand
ACACAGACAAAAAAACAGATTAAAAGTCAAAGGATGGAAAAAAATATACCAAGCTAATTGCAATAAAAAACGAACAACAGTGGCAGTGCTAATCTCTGATAAAATAAACTTTAAGGCAAAAACCAGCATAATCATAAAGACGGACATTATCTCATGATTAAAGGGACAATTGAACAAGATGACATAACCATAATGAATATCTATGTTCCCAATGAAAGAGCTCCAAAATATAAAAAACAAACTCTAATAGATTTGAACAAAGAAATACACAAATCTACAATAATAGTGGGCGATTTTAATACACCACTTTCAAAAATGGACAGAACAACCAGAAAGAAACTTGACAAAGGTCCAGAATCAGTGACATAGCCATTGACAGAGTGGAGAGTGACGCGTCCAGCTGATAAGAAGAGAGGACATATGCACAAGAACACCCATACTTGCAGATAATACCCATTTGACCTGGTTTCAATGGCTGCATGCTCAGAACTTAACTAGAAGAAGAAAGAAGAGGGAAAAAAGAAGTTTGATACAATTTGATGAGCTTGACCTACACCTATGGATGCAGTAGTTCAAAAGAGGGAACAAATCTTTACAGCAAGGATCATTCCCACCCCCTTGATATACAGGGTAGACAGGGATGGGCAACTTGAACATTGGCTACCCAAAATGGGGGTAGGGGGGCTACAAAAGCAAGAGCTAATTGGTTTACAAGCATTCAAGAGGGAGCCTAGATCCAGAGGGTGCAGAGGAGGTAGAATCTCCACTGAGTAGTATCCAATCTGTCTGGGTGGGGCTGATGAAAGGAGATGGGGATGGCACTCATGTGGCACAATAATGAATAATTGCTATCAGGACTGACTGTGAGGGTTAGACTGTAATGGTAGACGTTTTGTAGCAAAAGGATGGGAGTGATTGATTTTGCAGTCCAGAAGCGGAGGTCCCTGGGATCACCAAGGGAGAAAAGCGGAATGCGGGACCCTACCCAGAGAAACAGTGACACCAGAGATGGAGGAAGAGACGATGACATGGAGAGATGGAGAGATGGAGAGATGGAGCAGCTAGGGACTCTATACCCAGAAGGGGAGAGGGTCTGTGTGCTGATGACCAGGGGGCAGGCTTGCAGGTTATACCCTTAGGTTGGTTGATGATTCATGGCAATGAAACGATATATGATAGGATGAATGTAAAATTAATGTTCTCCCATGTAAAACTATCACATAATTCACAGTAAGACATTTCAAAAAAGAAAGAAAGAAAGAAATCAATTTAGCTAGGATAGTTCTAGTAATTAATTTTCAAATGCACTTTGCCTGAGGGCAAAGCTTTTTACAATGCCAGTACTGGTCAAAAAGAACTCAGTGACACTGAATTTATGTTAAGACTCAAAATGGCTTTAGGGCTTCTCCTCTAAACCTTAGCCTACTACAGTCCAAGTGTTCAAAATTTAAGCTCTTGTATCTGGTGCTGTTGAAGGAGAATGTTGAAAGTACCATGGGCTGCCAAAAGAACAAACAGATCTGTGTTGGAAGAAGTGCAGCCAGAGTGCTCCTTAGAGGCCAGGATGGCCAAACTTCATCTCTCATACTTCAGACATATTGTCAGGAGGGACAAGTCACTGGAGAAGGATATCATGTTTGGTAGGTGGAGGGTCAGAGAAAAAGAGGAGACCCCCACTAAGATGGATTGGCAAAGTGGCAGCATCAATGGGCTCAAGCGTGACAATAATTGTGAGATTGGCCCAGGACCAGGTAGTGTTTTGTTCTGTTGTGCATAGGGTTGCTATGAGTAGGTACCAACTTGATGGCACCTACAATAACAACACATGGTGCTCTGGACCCCTGGTGTGGTACTGTGGAATTAGCACTGGACTATGAATCACAAAGTTGGCAGTTCATATCTACCAGTTGCTACTTGGACATGCTATACAGGATTATTATGACTCAGAACAGACTCGATACCACTTCACAACACCATGGGACTCTAGTAAAATAGAGTGAAGTTATGTATAGGTTCTCTTTGAGAAAGCTTTGACTTTCTCTAATTTCTATAAGACAAATGAAGTGCTGTCAATTCGATTCTGACTCATAGCCAACTTGTATAGTGTTTCCAAAAAGTGGCTGGTGAGTTTGAACTGCCATCCTTGTGGTTCAAAACAATCTTGCAGTCCAGTGCTTTATCCCAAACCATCACACCAGAACTCTAAAATTAATATTAGCTTATAAATTATGTCTTATTTTGTGTGAGTTTTTTTAACGTAGACCCATTATTTTCACTTACATTTTTCAAAAAGATTTCGTTTATGTCACTCTTGCAAAATTGCAATCTGGATAGCAGAAAACATTCTTAGAATGCTGAAATTGATAATGCTGCAGTGTCAGCACCAGAGTTCTGCTTACAAATTTCTTCCTTTTTTTCCCCCGCTATAGAAGGAAGGGAAAAAAGTAAATATATGAGTATGGAGCAGAAAACAGTAAAAGCCAATAGATAATTTTAAATGTTAAATAGTTAAAATCTAAAATATGTAGTGAAATGCTATTTTCAAAGAACATATTTATTTGCTTGAGTAAGGAATAAATGATTTAGGATTTTTATCTTGATTCTTACATTTCTGAGACCAGTATTTCTTAGTGAAGAATTATTTGATGCAGTTTTCTATAGGAACCAAGTAAAAACTTGCTTTCCAAACCTGAAATTAAGGTGACTGTATAGTCAAATAACTAGAATGTATAGAGAAAAAACAATTTCACTTAATATATTTAATCTGCATGCAGAACTTTATCAAGTTTTGAATCATATGTAAAAGCAATAAAAAAAAAACAAGTTGCTGCACCAAATGAAGCTGGTGGTCATTGTGTGCTGTCTTGTTGGATCCAACTCTGCAACACTATTAGGGTTTTGTTGTTGTTGTTAAGTGCCATCAAGTCGGTTCAGACCCATAGCGACCCTGTATAGGGTTTCCTAGGAGCAGCTGGTGCACTTGAGCTGCAGACCTTCCAGTTCAAACAGCTTTGCTGTCTGGCGCATTAACCCACAGCACCACGCCAGGACTCCTATTAGTGTTTACAAAGCTATAAATCTTTTCAGGAACAGAACGCCTCATGTAGTGATTAAAACTGCTGACCTTGCAGTTTGCAGCACCAGTAGTAATCCACAGCATCACCAGGGTTCCATGTTGTGCCATAAACTTGACTCTACCTCATAACAAAGCCATGTAAGAAAGGAAAACTGTGTTCCACAGGGTTTTCAATGACTGATTTTTCAAGTAGTGTATAGCCAGGTCTTTCTTTCTAGATACCTCTGTGTTGATTTGAATCTCCAACATTTTGTTTGGCAGTCAAGAACTTTATCTGTTTGCATCGCTGAATTTAAGTCTAATTAGAAGATTCTGATGAAAACATATTTGCTGAAACTGAGTCTCTCAGGAAATTCAAAGGTTTTTTTTTGTTGTTGTTTTTTCTAATTGGCGTCCTTGCACTTCCTTTGTTGTTTTTCTTTAAATAAAAAACAAAGTGCAGTAGATTGAATAGATTTTGGTCTATTAGGTTACTGGAGGAATTTATAGGGTAAACGATAAACGTTATAAACTCACTTGCTTCCTTCCCTCTCTTTCTCTTTATTTCTTTTCCTCCACTTCCCTTTGCACTCTCAGTTAGCATCTGAGTCCAGTAGCTATTGCCCTCAGACCTCAAAAATAGGAGACAGGCTAGTGTCATCGAGATAATGTTGGCAAGCAGGCTGTTTCTGACACCAGTATTCTTCTTTCATTTTGGAAAGAAACAATTTGAGATTCACTTTTAGGCATGGTAGCCAGGGTAACCCATTTTTCTCAATGTAGTTAAAGAGCCTCTTCGTGGAATTAAACCATTACAATAGAGATCAGTTTTAAGGTTTAAAATTAAAATTTCAATAGAAAATACAGTGTTATGTTACCTATGATGCAAGGTTCTTACTTGGATTTATGGATGTAGTTTCTCATGCTTTCACAGGATCTAAATATTTCTATCTTCTTGCAAAATACAAGATAATATCACTTTGTTTCTTATAATACCAATCTTCTATTTTATGACTTAAGTAAATTTGGAGAAAAGTAAAATTATTCACTAACAAGAGGCATGACAAGAGTAAGCAAGGAGTGGCCTGAACACTCCCCTAGGAACTATTTTGCTGTAGAATCATTCCATTTTTATATTAATGAGATTTTTTTGTTAGAAACGCTGTGATATCACACAACTTTTACAGTGTTTTTTTTTGTTTTGTTTTGTTTTTTAAACCACAATATGTTTGTTAACAATGATGTGAGCACTTTCCAGGTCAGCTTGGCACAAGTCCACTAGAAAGCCATTCTTCTTCTGCCTGCACTTGACAAGATGAACAGCTGGTATCCTCTCAAATTCAAAAGGAAAAGAAAATAAAGTTCATTATATATTTGTCATTGCTGTTAGTCATAACTTTCTGGGAAAATAAATTTTGACGGTAACTTTCCCATTTTATTTTCTATCACACACCATGCAACAAATGCACAAAATTTTAAGTTTAGGTTCTTTATCTGCTGAACAAATTTCTGTACCTATTGCAGTTTTGCTCAGGAAAAGACGAATAATTGTGTTTTCAATGTGATGTTACCCACTGTGAAATCTGTATCCCTGCCATTTCAAAAACTGCATGCCACATAAATGCTTCTGCATGGCTTAAAGCTAATTCAGAAAATAACTATTCTGAAACTACAATTCTTGCCTATGAAAAAGAAATTGAGGGAAACGCTTGGGTTTTTGTGCATACTTAAAAGCATTAACAGTACTAGTAATAGCTAACCGAATTTAAAATATAATTACATCTGAAGTACATTCAAGATGAAAACTTCCCACATTGAGTATATCCTAAGCAACAAGGAAAAGTAACAGAATAATGAATTTGCAGCACAAGTTTTGATATTTCAGAAGAAGCTTCAATATCTCAACTTCAAAACAAAAGACAAACAATTGCACTATTAAACAACAGTGTTATACTATGAACTTCTACTTGTGATTGCAGAAATAGGTAACAGTCTAATTTAGTTTTAAGATTATTGCAAGTGTTAGGACAAATACAATTCTTAAAAAATGATTTTAAAAGGTTTAACACCCTCGGAAACCCTGTACAGGGTCGCTATGTGTCGGAACCGACTCGACAGCACTTAACAACAACAACATTATAACCCCAAATTATTTTCGTTGTTTAAACAGAGCTGCTTGCTATACCCACTTCCTTCTTGACTTGAGGGAGTAAACTTGTATTGGGTTAAGAAATTAGATATCTGTAATTTGCCAGAATGACTCCTTTAGAATTATTCTGTTTTACTCACTGAAATCTTTTAGGGATAAGATATAAAAAATGAACAGAGATATGATAATCAGCAATCAAAATGGCAAGCCCAGAATCCCATGTACTCATTCTGGTATATCTGATTTCAAAGGCAGAGCCCTGAGACCTTGATCAACATCACAAAGGAAACTTACTCATTGTTCAATATCTTTAACATCCATCCTTTTGAACACTTCTCTTTGAAACTCTTACTTCTCTTGCCTCTTGATTTTTCTTCAACCATTCATGTCTTTTCTTCTTGATACCTAGCAAATAATTCTCCCTTTTATTCAACCCTTAAATTTTAATATCCTTCAGGAGTCTATTGTTAAGCCTTTTTTTAAACAGTCTGAAATTATATTACTTATATGCTTATCTAGTTGATTATTGCTTTTCTTTCTCCAGTAAAATGCAATCTTCCCCAGAGTATGGCCTGGTTGATCTCTTTTTCAACTATTGTATCCCATGTATCTAGGACAGAGCTTGGCATCTTCTCTTAATCCTCTAAGCCTCTATACAATGAAGACCAATGTAGAATCTGTATCTTTATTTAAATCCTCTTTCTGAAAATCTAGAACCATTTGTCTAGCATCCTACTAAATATCTCTAACCCAAAACCTTATATTTGTTTTCAATTCATTATGCTTGAAAGTGATTTTTTTTTTGGTATGTCATGTACCTTAGCCTCTCCTTCACCTCATTACCTCAAATTCTTTCCTTTTCCTAAATCCTTGTTTAGTTTCAATATCTTATTTGTCACCAGGCCAGAAACTAGAAATTATCCTAAATCTCAAGGTCAGTGGTTCAAATCCAGCAACTGCTGAGTGACAGAAAGATAAAGCCATCTTTTGTGGTAAATATTTACAATCTCAGAAACGCTCACAGGGCCTCTATGAGCTGGAATTGATTTAAGAGCAGTGGGTTTGAATTTTTGTTTCCTACTTACCAAGCATGATGTTCTTTCTCCAGTAACTTGTTGTTGTTGTTGTTAAGTGCCGTCGAGTCGGTTCCGACCCATAGCGACCCTGTACAGGGTTTCCGAGGGTGTAAATCTTTACGGGAGTAGAAAGCCTCATCTTTCTCCCGCGGAACAGCTGGTAGTTTCAAACCGCTGACCTTATGGTTCGCAGCCCGATTCGTAACCACTACGCTATCCTCCTAATAACATATCCAAAGTGCAAGAGATGAAGTCTTACCATCTTCACTTCTACGATGCATTCTGACTATATTTCTTCCAAAACAGATTTGTTTTTTCTTCTGGAGTCTTTGCAGTTTTAATATTCTTCTTTAACACCGTAATCCAAATGCATCTATTCTTCTCCAGTCTTTCTTACTCATTGTCCAGCCTTCATATACTTTTGAGACAATTGAAAATATCGTGACTTGGATCAGGCGCACCTTAATCCTCAAAGTGAGGTCGGTGCTCTTTCATACTTTAAAAAGGTCTCTTGCAGCATATTTTTCCTATGCTATACATCATTTGATGTCTTGACTGCTGCTTTCATGAGTATTGATTGAAGATTTAGTAAAATGAAATCCTGAGCAACTTCCATCTTTTCTTCATTTATCATGGTGTTGTTTATTAGTCTAGTCATGAGGATTTTTGTTTTATTTACACTGATGTGTAATGAGACTAAGGCAAGTGTTTTACTGAAAGAATGTATCTCTAGCCATCCACCAAATGCAAATGCATGTTTAAACATGTTTTATTAGAAATAAAATCATGTATGTGTGGACTGCAATCCTAATAGCTATATTTTTGCCCTACCTTTCTATAACCTCCACCCACTTTATGTACCAAGTAATCAAGCTGTATTTGTCTTAACATTTCTGCTTTGTCTCATGTACCAGTAGAAATTCTTATCCATAAAGGAGAGTGAACAAAAAATGGTTTTTCAAAAATTTCCTGGATTACCTTTAAAATTATCCTATGCAATTTATATAAATCGTATAAGTAGAATTTAAAAAACTTCTTATTATTAACTGTGGTTAAAAAAGAACTAAATAATCCTCACTGATGAATATGGATTTTAAAATCCCCCTTGTTCTTCACTTGTATACATCAGAGAAAGGTTTCTCCAGCATCATACGAATATCTATGCTATGCTGTAGAACTCCATTTCTGTTCTGATGAGTATCAAATATCAAAGTACTTGGAATGAGAATGTATATCGTTTCAATTGATGTCCAGTTTGGGAGTACTTCAAGAAGTCATTGGTCCTGTCCATACCTGGAACAAATGTCTCTGGCCTCAAAACCAATGCATATTGTCTTGGAATAAATTGTATCCCTCCCCAAAATATTTGTCAACATGTCTGGCCCATGATTCTCAGGGACCATGTGCTCAGCTCCCATGATGTGATAAGCCAATTAACTGTAAAGGGGAGTAGAGCAGGTGCAGCACCCTTGATCAGGTCACAGCCCTGGGTGAGACAAGGTAGCAGAGGAAAAGGTGCATCAGTACAACCAAGAAAGGAAAACCAGGAGCAGAACTTGTCCTTTTGATCCAGGGTCCTGGCTTTGAGAAACTCCTAAACTCACAGAAGGACGGATGACAAGGAACTTCTCCAACAGAGACAAATGCATCTTCCCCTGGAGCTAATGTCCTAACCTCCTAAACTATGGGAGAGTAAATTTCTGTTTGTTACAGAAATTTGTGGTATTTCTGTTTTAGCAGCTATAGAGAACTAAGACACACATTTGGCCAATCATGCCATACCCAAATGATTTAGTTGGATCAATTATACTTATGGATGAGGAAGCACAAAGAATCCTATAAGTATTTGTTATTTATTCATGGCCACAGACTCCTGGTATGCTGCTGTAGGATCAGCACTGGACTGTGAACCACAGGTTACCAGTTCAAACAAACCAGCTGCTCCTTGGAAACCCTATGCAGGGTCTCTGTGAGTTGGCACCAACTCAATGACAGTTAACAACAACAACAACACCAATTCATGGCCACAAGTAAATGTGACCATGATTAAATGAGCATATACAGATACTAAATTAAAATCTACCATCCAAACAGTAGACAGAAGAAAATCAGTTAGTGACATAAATAATAAAATTCATGGGTGTTAAGAGTAAAAATGTGAAAACAAAGAGAATACTTTTTCTTACGTTTTAGAAAACAAATTAAATTACTAGGTGAAGCAAGAACAGTATTCAATATGCAATAGAGGAAAAGTTTTTATTTAAAAGCAGTTTTTGTAAGACAAGAAGAATCCCTAAGAAAAATGCTGGGTATGTATATAGTATGCCAATTTTTGTAAATTTTAATGATAAAGAGTTTTACAAATATAAAATTAAAATGTTGCCAATAAAAGAACAAAATTTAAATTTTTATCAAACTTTTTCATAATATAAATGTCAGAAAACTGTATGGAGAGAACAACTGAGATGAAAAATAAAAAACTTAAGAACAATCATCTTAAGTATAAGGGTCAAAACTTTCTTAATCTGAAGAAAGGCATGAAGCTGCACATTCAAAAAACTCAACAAACTCCATGCAGTATAAACTCAGAGATCCTCACTGAGACACATTATAATTGAACAGTCAAGAGACAAAGACAAAGGAGGAGTTCCAAAAATCAAAAGAGAGAAGTTATTTATCATACATAAAGGGATCTGCAATACGATTAACAGCTAATTTCTCATCAGTAACTATGGAATCAGAAGTCAGCAAGACAACTTATTTAGAGCTGAGAGAGAGAGAGAAAGAAAGAAAACTGCTGACCAAGAATTCTATATCCAACAAAACCATCCATCAATACAAAGGAGAAATCTGACATCCCAAATAAACATAAACTAAATTCAAGCTCATCAGCTGCTCCTTGGAAACCCTATACAGGGTCGCTATGGGTTGGAAACAGTTCAAAGGCACTAACAACAACAAAATGTGTCCATCACTAATGACCTACGACACAAGATATATTAAAGAGAGCGATTCAGACTGAAAGGATAACTTGACAGTATGTGAAGAAATAAAGATCATTGGTAAACTCTCACCCAAACCAAATCCATTGCCATTGAGTCAATTCCAACTCATAGCAAACCTGTAACTCTCTCATAGGGTTTCCAAGGATGCAAATCTTTATGAAAGAAAACTTTCTCTTGTGGAGTGTCTAATGGCTTTGAATCAACAAACTTTCAGTTAACACATTTTGAACACTGTGTCACAAGGTCTTCTTAAAGGTAATTGCAGTATTTTTCCAAATGTCATGCCCATGTAAATAACATACATATGTGTATAGAAAACTAATACACAAAGGGATTGTGAAGTTTATAGATAACATTCTATGTTATTTGCAATAAAAATAGTATATAGGTAAATATACAAGCTAGTGTTATTATATTTTTCATTTGTAACATTTTTTGTTGCTTACATATTTGAAGAGCCCTGGTGTGGCACAGTAGGATAAGCACTCGAACTCAAGGTCGGTTTGAGTCACAAGAAGCTCACCAGCCGCTCCTTGGAAATCATAGAAAGGTTCACTGGGAGTCCTGGTGTGGCACTGCAGGTTAACACACTGGACTGCTAAATTGGTTTGAACTGCAAGGACCATTCAAGCTCACCAGCAGCTCCTTGGAAACCCTATAAGGGTCGCTATGGGTTGGAACCTACTCAACGGCACTTAACAACAACAAATGAGTTGGAAACAACTCAATGGTATGTTGGCACATATTTGAATTGCAAATGCATACAATCATAATTACAAATCATGTTACAGAGGGCAAAATGTATAAAAGTTTAATTTGTGACAATAGCAACATAAATGGGGAGGCGACAAAGCTATTTATGGGGAGGAACAGAGGTTATACATACTATTGAATTAAAGAAGAGAAAACTAAAATCAGAAATGCAGGGAGACTACTCACCACTTTGTAGAAATTAAAAAGACTCTAAGAAATTACTATGAGCAATTCTATACTAACAAATTACCTAATCCAGTTGATAAATACACACAAATTACTTTAACGAACTCAAGAATTAGAAAATCTCAACAGGCAAATGAAATCAGTCACCTGAAATCTTCCTGCAAAACAAAGTCCAGAACTTGATGGCTCCATAGATAAATTTTACCAAACATTTAAAGAACCTTAATCATACTCCTCGAAGAGTTCCAAAAAAACAGAAGCAGAAAGAACATTTTTTAACCTAATACTTAACACCAATCCCTTATGAATCAGATGCAAGAATCCTCAGCAAAATATTACCAAACAGAATCCAACAGCACATTAAAAATAGTATCCACAATGAACAAGTGGGACTAATTCCATGATAAAAAGGATGACTTAAGATAAATCCGATTAGTGTACTACACCACGTTAGTAGAACAAAACAGGGGGAAACGTCTCAATAGATGATGAAAAAATATTTGACAAAATTCAACACCTTTTCATGATTTCAAAGTGTAGAAAGTTGGAATTCCCTTTATGTGATAAAGGGCATTTGTAAAAAGCCCATAACTAACATTTTATGCAGTGTAAAAAAAAAAAAAAAAAAAAAAAACTTTCTACCAGTGATCAGGAATTAAACAAAGATGGCCAATCAAAATTGGTGCAATAACAGTGAATTTTTTTGTTTGGTTTTCAACATCACTCTGTAGGTCACAACCAGAGAAATTAAGCAATAAAAACAAATAAAAGTATTTGTATTGAAAATAAAACTGTAAGAGTATCTATATTTGCAGATTATATAATGCAAATATATTAAAGGTCTTAAAGAATACACATATACCAAAATAATAAATTCATTTATGTTGCAGTGTATAAGATCAACCCACAAAAGCAGTTGGTTCTATAAACTAGTGGAAATTTATTAATCCAAAATGGAAATTAAGAACATGGTTCATTTACAATAGAATCCAAAGGAATAAAACACATAAAAATAAATATAACCAATGATTCTTGTATACTGTGACCCAGAAAGCACTGACAAAATTAAAAAGTGCTAAATAAATGAAAAAAAAAACAACCTTTGTTCACAGATTAATATTTGTTTATTTATTTAATATTACAAAATTAGCAATATTCTCCAAAGCAATATACAGATTAGTTGATATCCTATCCAAATTGTAGTGGCTACTTTTGCTGCATTATAAAAATGGAAAGCCAATTGTTCAATTCAGATGGAATTACAAGGGGACTTGAGTTGACAAAACAATATTGATAAAGAATAACAAAGTTGGAGGACTGTTGCTATTGTTGCTAAGTGTTGTAAAGTTGTTTCTGACTCAGTCCTGGTGCGACACTGTAGGACAAGCACTAGGCGGCTAACCTCAGGTTGATGGTTTTAAAACAACCGACTGCTCCTTGGAAACCCTATACAACATTGTTATGAGTCAGAGCTTACTTGACAGCTCTTAACAAGATAGGATTTCCGAGGAGTCTGGGTTTGAACTGCTAACTTTGCAGTAAACAGTTCAGTGTTTTTCCTAGGGCACCACGCTAGGACACTACAGTAATTAAAACAGTGTGGTTTTGGCATAATGATAAACGTATAGACAAGTAGAATAGAAAGAGGTCAGAAATAAACCCATATATCAATGTACAATTTATTTTTTGACACAGGCACTAAGTCCATCTAATGAAGAATGAATAGTCTTTTAAATAAATGGTGTGGAACTATTAGAGAAAAATATTCAAAAGAATGAAATTGGACTCTTACCTCATGCTATATACAAGAGATCTTCAAAAAATTACTGGAAATATTTCATTATCTTTCAATTCCATTTTTCCACAAATATTTTGAAGCCCCTATTATAAAAATTAACTAAAAAATGTATTAATAACCTAATATAAGAGGTTTATGGCATTGTTGTTAAGTATCCCAGAGTCATTTCCACCTTAGCAACCCTGTATAGAGTTTCCAAGGAGCAGTTGACATGTTTGAACTTCCGACCTTTGAGTTCAAAGCAACCTAGTCATCCAGCCATGCTGTGGTGGCTTGAGTTGCTGTGATTCTAAGGGCTATACCACTGGTATTTTAAATAACCAGCAGGGTCACCCATGGTGGACAGGTTTCAGATGAGCTTCCAGACAAACACAGACTAGGTGAAGAAAAAGTGATGAATTACTTCCGAATTGCTAGTCACTAAAAACTCCATGAATAGCAGAGAAACACTGTCAGATACAGGACCAGAAAATGAGCCCCTCAGGTGGGCAGGCACTCAGAATGCGACTGGGAAAGAAATGCCTCCTCAAAGTAGAGTTGACCATGATGACATGAATAGAGTTAAGCTCTGGGGAGAAAAGCCCACAGAACCTTCATATGCTGATGGGCCACAACTCAAAATGAAGTGAAACAGCTGCAAACAATCCATTGAAAATCGGAACATGGAATGTACGAAGTATGAATCTGGGAAAATTGGAAGTTGTCAAAAATGAAATGGAATGCAGCAATATCGATATCTTAGGCATTAGTGAGCTGAAATGGACTGGTATTGCCATTTTGAATCTGACAACCACATGGTTTACTATGCAGGAAATGACAAATTGAAAAGGAATGGTGTTGCATTCATCATCAAAAATAACATATCCACATCAGTCATGAGATACAATGCTGTAAGTGATAGGATAATATCCATGTGCCTACAGGGAAGCCCAGTTAATACCACTATTATTCAAATTTATGCACCAACCACTAAAGCCAGTAAAGATGAAATAGAAGAATTCCAGCAACTTCGTCTATCTGAAATGGATCAAACATGCAATCAAGATGTATTGCTCATTACTGGTGATTGGAATGCAAAGGTTGTGAGCAAAGAGGAAGGACCAATTGTTGGAAATTTTGGGCTTGGTGATAGAAATGATGCTGGAGAATGAATGATAGATTTCTGCAAAACCAATTATTTGTTTATTTGAAATACCTTCTTTAGACAGCATAACAGATGATTATACACATGGACCTCGCCAGATGGAACACATAGAAATTAAATTGACTACATCTGTGGAAAGAGAAGATGGAAAATATCCATATAGTCAGTGAAAACAAGGCCAGGGGCAGACTGTGGAACAGACCATCAATTACTGATATGCAAAGTCAAATTGAAGCTGAAGAAAATGAAAACAAATCTACGAGAGCCAAAATATGATCTTGAATTTATCCCTCCTGAATTTAGAGATCATCTGAAGAACAGATTT
>NW_006408771.1:264089-280922 GCF_000296735.1 Chrysochloris asiatica | reverse complement strand
GGCGTCAAGTGTGGCAGTGGTTGTGAGGTTGGCCCAGGATCAGACATTGTTTCGTTCTGCTGTGCATGGGGTTGCTATGAGTTGGTTCCGACTCAATGGCACCTGACAAGCAAAGCCATCCAGTACTTATCCTACAGCACCACATCAGAAGTCTAATATAAGAGGTGGAACTATAAAAACCTTAGAAGAAAACATAGGGTAAATCTTCAAGGTACTTAATTCTTAAATATGATACAAATAATGACCAGCAATAACAAAATAGACAAATGCAATTTTCTAAAAATTAAATACATCAATGTTGATTATAAAAATTACAAATGAAATTTCTCCCTAGCTAAAGAATAGGAGAATATACATCTACTCCTCAATTATCAACTACCTCATTATTCAACATTTTGCATTTACAACAATAGTAAAAACTCTATTGTCCAATTATTTTGCACATTAACATTATATGTCTGGCAGTAACATACAACAAGGTGGGATATAAAAGTAATACTGGGTATGATGATTAATGTCATGTGTAAACTTGGTTGGTCATGCTTCTCAGTGGTTTGGTAATTACATAATTATGAATTTAGAAGTTATGTAATGGTAAACTTGGGCAGTTGTGTAATAATGTAATTTGGCAGTTTCATAATGATATAGTCATCCAATTTCACACAATTCTGAATTTTGCACTATGGCCTGGTCTTTGGAACCCAACCATGCAAATTAGTAAGGAGTGAATGCATTTGCAAATCACGTATAAGGTATTTAATATCCAGAACACATAAAGAATCTTACACTCATCAACAACAAACTATCCAATTTTTTAAATGGGCAAAACAAACAAGTAAACTTTTATTCAAAACAGATGTGCATATGGCCAGCAGTAACAAGTGAAGACATTGAACATCATTGGTGACAAATATATAATAATAATAATAATACAAACAATGAGATACCACTTTACAAGCACTAGGATTGTTATAATGAACAAAGAATGAAAGAAAATTAAACAAACTAAACTACAAAAATAGCAAGCATTGGTAAGGATGTTGAAGAATAGGAATCTTTGTACTTTCTTGGTGGGAATGTAAAGAGGTCTGGCCTCTAAGGAAAGTCTGCTTGGCAGTTCTTCAAAAAGTTAACAGAATTATTACAGAGTTGTTTTCAGGTATTTTAGTCTTTACTATAAGCAACCCAGAAGTTAATAATTTGCATCTCCATGGCTTCTTAGAATTAACATTAGACCCAGAAATTTAGGTCAAAGAATTAAAAAACAGGTAAACAAATGGATACTTGTTTATGAACATTCATAGTAACTCTATTCATAATGGCAAAGAGGTAAAAAGAATCCAAGTGTCCATCACCTGATGTAAGGATAAACAAAGTAGTATGGCCATAGAGTGGAATGGCACCCAGACAAAGAACGGAGTATTAATACATTCTACAACTTGGATCAACTTCAAACCAACAGCATTATGCGTAGTGAAAGAAGCCAGAAACAAAAGATCACATATTGTATGATCCTTTTCATAAGAAAACCCAAAATTGATAAGTCCATAGAGATAGAAAGCAAATTAGTGGCTATCAGAGGATAGGGAAGTAAATGGAAGGTGATTGCTTAATTGCTATGAGGTCATTTTCAACTGTGATTAAAAAGTTTAGAAACTGGACATCATTGTGAATCTACCAACAGGATTTCATTGTATATATCAGGATTGCTGTTGCTCTATATGATAAACATTGGATTGCAGACCATAAAGTGGGTGGTTCAAGCCCACTGGCCACTCCATGGGAGGCAGATAAGGCTTTTTGCACCCACAAAGATTTACAGTCTCAGAAACCCTATGCAGGGTGACTGTGAGTCAGAACTGATCCAACGACACACAACTATCACCATGACATGGATGTAATTTTTTCTCATAAAACACTACTGCTGTCAAGTAGATTCAATTCACAGAAATCCTGTAAGACAGAGTAGAGTTGCCCCATAGGGTTTTACCTGTTCTTGCTCCAAGGGATAGGCTCCTACCATAAAGGGGTGTAAAACTCATCATTCATCTATGAAGAATAAGACAGGAACTTAAAAACAATTCCAGCAACATCATTGTCAAAAGGTTTTTTGTTGTGGTGGTTTACCCACTAGGATGAAAAATATGAATGAGAAAAAGTAATCCTTCAATCTAATGCACATATTCACTCAGAAATTTTCCTGTAAAAACCAACTTTTCTTTAATCAAGTCTTTATAACGCACACTTTAGAAAATGTCTGTTTAAGTACGCTTTGTTACCTTCATAGGATGGGAACCTCCTACTAAGGGAAAACAGAGAGAGAAACTTGTCTCCTGGAATGAAATAGGCAGTTTTCCCTACTTTATTCTGGGTATAAGTTCACGGGGGGAAAGGGCAATGAAGCAGGAGGTGACAGAAGTTGTTCTCTTTCTCCCCATGTAGGGAGCTCATGTTCAGTATTCTTAGTTAATGAATTTTCACTTTATGCCAGAACTGAGTAAAGCAGACATGTTTTCCTCCCTCTGGAGTCCTGGTGTGGTGCTGTAGGATAATCACTATAACACAGTGTTGGTTTGTGTCACAAGATCGGTGGTTCGAATTTACTGGGCTCTCTAGAGAGGGTCACTATGAGCCAGACCCAGCTTGAGCGCACTTAACAACAACATTTTCTCACTTTATGTAGGGTACAATCTAATATTGTTCTTGTTAGTAACCATCCCGTTGATTTAAACTCATAGCAACCTCATGTGCAGAGTGGACTTGCTCCATGTGCTTTCCTAGACTGCATTCTTTATGGGAACAGGTCACTGAATCTTTCTCCTGTGGAGTCATTGGGTGGGTTCAACCTGCCAACCTTTCCCTTAGCAGACAGGTGATTCACCACTGTACTATAGGGCTCCTTACAGTCTAACAGGAAGCATCAGATGGAAAAGACAAATCAAACTTCCCAATCAATGTGTACCAGCAAGCTCTGTAAATATGCTCAGTATGAACACTCAACAAGTTCCCAATATTCTGATTCTAAACATCCTTTATTTTTCATATTTGAATATATTTTTATAGTAACTGGATTTCTCTAATTATTTTTAGAAAATGTCCTCCTTATTCTAATTATTCTTCAATATATATGTTTTAGTTGTTGAGAGCCGTTGAGTCAGTTCTGACTCATAGCTACCCTGTATGAGGTTTTCGAGGAGTGGCTGGTGGGTTAGAAGTGCTGACCTTGTGTTTCAAACCTACTTTTTGGTCCAGTGCATTATCCTACAGTGCCACACCAGGATTCCCATCATTATGTGTATAATGGTCAGATTGAGTTCTAACAATTTATAAACTACACTGCTATATATTACTGTGCTAGGAAATATTCAATAGCTATGAGGATACCAAGGTACACAAAGGGGAAAAAAACTAAAATAAGAAAATAAAGGGTACTTCACCAACCCTGAATTTAATGCATTTTTAATGCACTGTATTTATGAAAAGGATATCAATCTATCATCATTTTTAAATGTGCAAGAGTCAGTGAAGAGAATGTAAATTCAAAGATCTTGTCCAGTGTCAAGTAAATTCAAAGATCTTGCCCAGTGTCACAGCAAAGGTTAAGAAGCAAAGTGACTTGGAAAAATTGAGATACACATGTACAGTGTAGCTAGTAGGAGCAGGAATCCTATCCAGACCAATCAAGGATGACCAGAAACAGGGCTCAGCTGCTCAGGAATACATGAGCATCTGATAGAGTGAGCTATCTGTAGTACAGCCACAGACACGTCTCAGATTCAGAAATCCATGGGAAGAATAGAGAAACCCTGAGCATCCAAGAGAATTGCACAGAAGAGGGACCAGGTTTCAGTCTATAGGAACCTGGGATCCATTAGCATGCAATTTTATTAAAACAAGCTTTGGTACTTCAAAAAACAGCACAGTTTCAGAACTCTACTAGTAAACATTCAATAAAATTAATACTTTATTTATTTATCTGGAATGGGCACAAATATGGATCCCTTTCAACTGATTCATAATCTGAGAAACAGGATTATATGAAGAAGAAAAACATGACATCTGGATTCGAAGAAGACTCATTAACAACCTGTGATACACAGATGGTACAACTTTGCTTGTTGGAAGCAAACAAGACTTAAAATACTGATGGAGATCAAAGACCACAGTCTTTGATGGATCACACCTCAATGTAAAGAAAGCAAAAATCTTCGCAACAGGACTAATAGCATCATGGAGAAATAACAAATGGAGAAAAGAATGAAATTATGATGTTAAAGACTTCATTTGCTTGAATTTACTATCAGTACTCAGGAAGCAGCAGCCAAGAAATCAAATATATTGCATTGGAAAATCTGCTGCAAAAGACCTATTTAAAGTGTTAAACAGTGAAGATGTCAGTTGGAGGACTAAGGTGTGCCTGAACCAAGCCATGGTATTTTCAATAGGCTCATGTGCCTGTGAAAGCTGAACAATAAATAAAGAAGAATAGATGTATTTGAATTATGGTGTTGGAGAAGACTATTGAACGTATCATGGACTGCCAGAACAACAAACAAATCTGTCTTGAAAGAAGTACAGCCAGAGCTGAGGATGGTGAGACTTTATCTCTCATAGTTTGGACATGTCAAGAGGGATTAGTCCCTGGAGAAGAACTTTGTACTTGGTAAAGTGAAGGATCAACGACACAGAGGAAGACCCCCAATCTTAGTTATCCAGTGTCGCTATACTGGAAATACCACAAGTGAATACTTTCTTATAAACAGAAATTTGTTCTCTAACAGTTTAGAAGGCTAGAAATAACAAATTCATAGTTCTGGCTCTGGGGAAAGGTCCTTGGCTCCTTTCAGCATCTGTAGGTCCTACATCCCTTGGAGACCACCATGTGTCTTAGCATCAATATGTTTGCCTGGAGACAGGAGCTTCACAGGGCAGGGCCACCAGATCCCACGGACAAACCCCTTTCCTAGTTATTTTTTGGTGGGAGTAGTCCCTCTTTCTCTGCTCACTTCTCCCTACTCTCATATCTCAAGAGAGATTGTCTCAAAATACAACCTAATCCTGTAGATTGCATCTAGCATTATCAACAACATAGCACATTGGACATTTACATCAAATCAGGGAACACCACATCAGATCCTACCATGGGATTGATCGTTGTACCGGGTCTGCCCATGCAATAAATCATTTGATTTCTTAATAGCTGCTTCTATAGGTGTTGACTGTGGATTCAAGTAAAATGAAATCCTTGAGAACTTCAATATTTTTCTGTTTATCATAAAGTTGTTTATTGGCCCAATTGTAAGAATTTTTGCTTTCTTTACTAAAGGTTGTAGTCTTTTATCTCCATCAGTGAATGCTTTAAGTTCTCTTCACTTTCAGTAAGCAAGATTGTGTTATCATAGTTTGTTAGTTTTCCTCCCATCATGATGCCACTTTCTTCTTCCTATTGTCCAGTTTCTCAGATTATTTGCTCAACATACATATTGCATAAGTATAGTAAAAGGATCCAGCTCTGACACACACTGTTCTTGATTTTAAGCCATTCAGCTTTCCTTTGTTCTGTTTGAATGACAGTCTCTGGAATTCCCATTTTTCACAATTCTGTATAAAATTTGTTGTGCTCCATGCATTGAACGCACAGTCAATAAAATACAGGTATACATCTTTCTGGTATGCTGTGCTTTCAGCCAGAATACATTAGCACTGATGTCCATTTTGAGCTTTTCTTTCATTCCTGTCTTTTAATAACCTTTTGCTTCTTCATATCTGATGTCCTTGAAGTCAGCTCACAATTTGTTGACCATTGGTTTTCAACGTATCAAAATTGTTCTTGAGTTGATCTCTATATTCAGGTGGAATATACTCAAGGATGTGCTTTAGCTTTCATGGACTTGGTGACCTGTTCTGAAGTCAGCTCCTAGCCTTGGTGACCTGTTCTGCAGTCAGCTTCTAGCTTTGTTTTGGCTGAAGAGATTGAGTGGCTTTGTCATTTCTTTCCATAGATGTAGTCAATTTGATTCTAGTGTATTCCATCAAGTAAGGTGCATGTTATATAGATTTGTGTTATTGAAGAAAGGTATTTGCAATGAGTAAGTCATTGGTGTTGCAAATTTGTGTCATGCAATCCCTGGCATCTGTTCTATCACTGAGGTCATCTTTTTCAACTACTGATCCTTCTTTGTTTCCAACTGTCACATTCCAATCACCAATATTAATTATGGATGCATCTTAATTGGATATTTGGTCAATTTCAGCTGGAGAAGTTGGCAAAAATCAAATTTTTTCATCTTTGGCATTAGTGGTTGGTGTGCAAATTTGAATAATGGTTTGAAATTTTGAATACTACTTACAATAACTGGCCCTTGTTGTAAGCGTATGGATATTGTCCTATCATTGACATCATCATACTTCAGAATAAATCGTGGAATATTCTTTTTGATAATGAATGTGATGCCATTTCTCTTCAGTTTTTCATTTCCCATATAGTGGTGGTGGTTATGTGCCATGGAGTCACTTCTGACTCCTAGCGACCCTTTATAGGATTCTGAGGCTGTAAATCTTTACGGAAGAAGGAAACCTCACTTTCTTCCCATAGAACAGCTGGTAGTTTTGAACTGCTAACCATGAGATTAGCAGCCAGATTCATAACCACTATGCTACCAGAGCTCCTTTCCCACGTAATAGACAAAACAATTTTTTTTTAAATTCAAATGGCCAATACGTGTCAATTTTAGCTCACAAATACATGTAATATCTATCTTCATGTGTTCCATTTCAGTTTTGGTGATTTCCAATTCTTCTAAATTCATACTTCATACATTTTGTGTTCTGATCATTAATGGATGCTTCCTTCCCTGCATTAGTCCATATCCATGTATTATATATATTAGTTTTCATAGACTCTCATATTAGCAAATTTTTCAAAGGGATAAGATTAGAGAATAGAAGCTGGCTATATAGGATATGTAGTCAAGAAGACTGTTGGCATATCATAAGAAAGTCTATAAGTAGCACCAAGAATGTGTTTAGGACTGAGGACTAATAGAAACAGCTTTATTTCACAGTCTCAGGTGGAGATTAAGATACCAGGCTTCTGGAAATGGGAGTCAGGAATAAAAATAAGACATAAGTGTATATGTGTATATATATTTATACATATTCCCCTTTATTCCAAAAGACGCAGGTAACTCATTCATTCATTTACCAAAAATAATTATTGAGTTTGTGCCATGTGCTGTGCTGGGCCATGGAGACAAACCAGTGAGCTAAAAATCTTGTCTGATACCTGAGCATCTATAGAGCAGGAGCTGCTGATAGGAAAGCAATTTATGAGTGTGGTTGTTGACTTAGAGTCACACTGGGTGAGAAAAGTCACAAGTACACCAGAAAAGTTCATGACTCTTTAAATAGGCAGGAGATTGAAGGATATTCCAAAAGAGGTAGTATCTTACATGAAGTACCCTGTGACTTTCAGGTCTCTTTGTCTTACCCAATAACAATATTTTACTTAGCACTAGCAGTCTCTCTCAGCTACCTTTCCATTCTATTCAGGGTATATGGATATATTCACAAAACTCAGCTCCTAAGAAGATATCCAACCACTCTTATGTCTGTTGTTATTGTTGAGTGCTGTCAAGTTGGTTCCTACCCATAGTGACCCTGAACAGGGTTTCTGAGGCTGTA
Organism: Chrysochloris asiatica; assembly: GCF_000296735.1. Lineage (NCBI taxonomy): Eukaryota > Metazoa > Chordata > Mammalia > Afrosoricida > Chrysochloridae > Chrysochloris > Chrysochloris asiatica. The sequence goes on along the minus strand of NW_006408771.1, from coordinate 273,239 downwards.
AATCTTTATGGGAGCAGAAAGCCTCATCTTTCTCCCGCAGAGCAGCTGGTAGTTTCGAACTGATGACCTTGCGATTTGCAGCCCAATTCGTAACCACTACACTACCAGAGCTCCTTTGCCTAGTAACCACAAAAAGATGTCTCAACTACTCTTCACATGGCATAGACCTTGAGTTACTTTGCTAGGCTTCTGCCTTCAAAATATTCCATATGAGAATATAAAACAAGAGTTTTTGTTTGTTTTGAACACATATTTTTTAAAAGCTATTCCCTAGATACCAATGAGAAATCTATTATGGCAGACCCTGTGAGATTCATAATGGTGAGAAGGACTAGGTCGTTGGATTTTTTTTCTAACTCCCATCTTCACGTCCCAGAGTATTTCATGTATGTGTGTGTGCATGTGTGTGTAAGAAAGAGAGAGGAATAGGAATATGCTGAAGAACATGCTCTGCCTTTTTGTCTTCCCTAGACAGTCTTTACTAGATGGTGCTTTGTGGGGCCCAGAATCAAGAATCTTTTATCTTTGATCATTGGCCTGTGAACTGTTATCTCCTCTGGAGTTACCAGAAGCCCAAGGGCCTCTAGATATAAATGGAGATAGTCACAGGGGAGAGAAATAAAATATGCCAGTTTAATATCTCAACTAAATTAAGAATAATCTATATAACTAGTATATTAAATTAACCAGTGCTGGGATACAATCACAATGCAGTTTATTTCTGTTTCTCCACTCTCCCTCCTACTAGTTTTACATCCACAGTGGAAAGTCTGACATTTCCATATCTTTCGTAGTTACTTTTAAGCATTGTAAAGCCCTGAAACTATTTCAAGACATAAATCATTGTCTTAATTGGCTACTTAAAATTTCCAGTTCCATATATCAGTCTAAGTTTGTAAATTCCTTTAAAGTTACAGCTACGTTCCCTTCTTCAACTCAGAATTTCAGTTAGTGAAAAGAATAATGGTCAATAGGTTTTTGCTCTATTTCTCAAATCCTCCAATCCCAATTTCCAACTGCATTGGGGCTGGATCTTAAAGACATAGTGCTACTACAGACTACCTAGATGCTCACCAAACCCATGTTTTCTTTCTGGGCATCTTGCATCTCTTCACCTAGGTGGGACCATAGGACTAGTTCTTGTTATTAGAGTATGAGAGGAAGTGATGGATCACTAGTGGTATGAAGTATTTAAGACAGGGTTGTTTTAGGTGTGCTTTCTCCATACATTATCCTCATTCCTGGCTAGATGTAGAAAACCCAAAGTAGAATCAATAAATGTAAGTAGGCTGATTTTTTCAACCACCCGATGGAAGGTTATCCACCCAACACCCAATTAAACTATGATGGGAGTGAGAAATAAACCACTATGGTATGAAGCTACTTATATGTGGTCATTTATTTTGGTAGTGAGTGCTATCTACTATACAAATACTGGACTGGAGGAAAGAAGAGTTATTTGTACTTGTATAAATACAGTGGTTCATAGAATATTCTCCTTGAATATTGCTTCCTGCCTTACACTAACCATCTCTTGACTTGGGTGCTATTGTTATTGTTAAGTGCTGTTGAGTCAGTTCCAACCCATAGTAACCCTATACAGTGTTTCCGAGGCTGTAAATCTTTGCAGGAGCAGAAAGCCTCATCTTTCTCCTGTGGAACAGCTAGTAGTTTCAAACTGCTGACCTTGCAGTTTGCAGCCCGATTCGTACCCACTATGCTACTAGAGCTCCCTTTAATGATCACTTCCTCCTCAACCTTTTGGAAATTGGAGTTATATTCAGCTTCCCACTTCTGATCCTTGCCTGAACATCAAATAAATCCCCTTTAGGCTACGTGTCATGTATGATGCTCTTCTCATCCACTAGAAGTATGGACTTCCAACACCTTCTGAAAGCATAGCTCACCATCTCTCCTTCATTCCTACCATCCCCACCATCAGAGAAACTTTCTAGGCTGCTTTTGCTATTTAGATTTTCCAGGAGTCAAACCTTAGTCTACTGGATTCACCTTACTGAAGAAGACACATATCAACCCAGCATGCATATGATGGATGTATGTGTGTATGTGGTTTAATAGTTAAATTTTTTGTATTGAGAACTCAGTTTCCAGTCTCTCATTTTTCATTATTTTCTGCTCATATTGATAACTTTTTTTCTGCATCAGTGGTTTTAAGAAAGATAAATGTGCTTTGAGAGGAAAAAACTAGCAAAAACACAACTTAGCTCATTGGTCTGTCCTTTCTATAAGGCAATCTGATCTTTAACTGGATAAGGATTACATCTGTCAAGAGTACCTTTCTTTCCATGCTGTTCAGCAACTCTCTGTTTTTAGGCAAAGATAAGCCTTGTTCTTTTCTTTATAGGAGGAATATATCCACTGAGATGAGAGGCCAAACTCCATTTTCCACAAGATAGTTTTACTTTGATCTTCATTTTTCTCTTGTCAGGATCACATACAAGGGCATGCCTAGTGACACTGTGTTTCACTGTAAACACTTTGCCACAACAAGTGTGTTCACATATCAATGGACACTTTTCTCATAGAAAGAGCAAATATGACTCTGGAGGTTAAACACAGTAATGTAGATTCTTCCACAGCCTTCTCTTGGCCATCGACACACATCCCTTTCTGGCAAATGTATTTTCATATGCTACTTAAGAAAATCTTTGTAGTTGAATGTCCTCTCTTGTACTTCACACATGCTTTCCTCTTTAATGGTTTCTCTCATATGTTTCAGAAGCTCGGCCCATGCTTTTGGCACTATGGGGCATTCGTTTTTGACATATATAGCCCTCGCTGACCTTCTCATATTGCTTCAACCTGCTGGGTAATAGAGTGTTTTCCACATTCTTCATTCTTACACTCTAGTGACTCATTCACATGCTGGCACTGATGTACTTTCAGCTACTGATGTCTCTTAAAGGTCTTCCTACGACCTTTAGAATTATATTGTCTCAGATGATTTTCCTGTTTGTGCTCAAAATGTTTCTTCAAGTTTGATTTTGTGTTGGATTTCTGATCACAATCATCAGCTGCACAAATGGCTTTCCTCTAGTGTGGGCCATGTGCAGTGGCTCAGACGACAGTCCCTGATAAAGACTTTGCCACACTCTTCATAGTCACAGATGGTGTCTCTCCCCCAGAGCACCTTCACAGGTGTGCGTCTGACTTCTAGGCTTTGTAATTGGCGCCGCCATCCCGGAATAACCTGTGGACTGACGGAGAGACAGGCGGGGCGAGGGCTGGGCTCTCACAGGCTCCTAGATGCAATGAATGAAGGTTTGGCGATAACCTGAAATGACACAGCCTGGACAACTGAGACCCTCATCTCAGGCCAGGCTCTAAGCTACGTCCTGTGAATGGGTGAGCGCAATGATCTCTCAGTTTGGCCCACGCAAGGCATTGCTGCAGGCTAGAGGTCCTGAGAGGAACTGGATCTTCCCCGTAAGATCAATAATATCTTCTGGAAGCTCACTGAGAAAGCATATTTCAAATTGTTGTTGTTGTTGTTAAGTGACGTTCAGTCGATTTTGACTCATAGCAACACTGTATAGAGCTTCAAAGGAGTGGCTGGTTAGCTTGAACTTCCAACCTTGCTATTCAAAAAACTTTGCTGTCCAGCGCATTAACCTGCAGAGCATTAAAAAGATGCCCTACTTCATTCATTAGTTCTTTTTTTTCTCCTTTCTTAACTTTTTATTGTGAATTGAGTGACGGTTTACAGAGCAGAGTGTCAGTTTTACATTCATTGCAATGATTGCAGTCGTCTCCATGTATCAAAACTTAAGTTGTTGTTCAGTGCTGTGAAATGGGTTCCAACTCATAAAGACCCTGTTCAGGGTTTTCGAGAAAGCTGCTGAGCTTGAATTACCAACACTGCGGTTCAAACTGATCTTGCAGTCCAGGGCATTAACTTAGTGCGCTACACCAGAACTCCTCAATTAACAGTATTCACCTCTGTTAAAGTTTTAACTTTTGTGTTTCTCCTTGTGTTACTGGCTGCCTCCATCCTTCCTCTGCTAACCCTCCTCTTGTTGTATACTGTCTGCCCTGTCACCCATGTTAACATGTGTCTACCCTTTAACCCATAAAGAATTTTCCATCCCACCTCCATTCACTCTATAACTGTAATAGATGTTCTTTTATCAAGGAAATCTTTTCACTTTTTACAAAATTTGTCTTGTAAAATTTTGCCCCTTTGTGACAGACTAATTTCACTCAGCATGATGTCCTCTAACTTCATGGTGTTGTGAAATATTTCACAGATTCATTGTTATTCTTCCATGTTGCATAGTGTTTCATTTTGTGTATGTACCAAAGTTTGTTTAACCATTCTTTTGCTGATGGGTATTTAGGTTGTCTCCATCTTTTTGACTTGTCTTTTACAGACAGCATACTGAAGCATCCTGTTTTCTTGTTCATTCTGCTCTCTGTTTTTTGACTGTTTCTTTGAATCCATTTCTATTTAGTGCAGTTATCAATAGGTATTAATTGAGTGATGTGATTTTGCTGTGTGTTTTTTTGTAGTGCTGCTATTTCTTTGCTCCACATGATTTTCTGCACTGAGTTCACTTAGTTTGTAGATTTTCATCTCATTTCCATTGTATTAATGTTTACTAAATCTTTCTGATTTCTCTCTTTTTTCATTTTTGTTGTACAGGTATATATTAATTTTCTTTGAGGTTACCCTGTAATTTGTCAGATTTTCCCCTTACCTAAAGCTGTCTGTTTTTTCTTGAAATCTACTTGCTTTCTTGCCATTTGAAAGTTCTGTGTCTACACTGTTCCCTTTTTTTGTTGTTGTTTTTAGTTGACTTCATTATAAATTGATATTTCTGATTCCTTATTCTGAATCTTGCAGGTTTGTTTTTCTTTAAATACTCCTATATCTGGATTGAGTTCTGGATGGTGTTGTCATGTATGGTAATCTCAGGTTGTTGTCTGCTGTTGTTGGTTCTCAGTCCAAAAAACACCCTTTAGCAATTTTTTGTTAAGTTGATCTGGTCATTACAAACTCCTTTAATTTCTGTTTGTCTGGAAATGTCCTACTGTCACTATTGTATTTGAGAGATAATTTTGCTGGGTATATGATTCTTGGTTGGCAAATTTTTTTCTATCAAAGTTTTATATATGTCATCTCATTGCATTCTTTCCTGCTTGGTTTCTGCTGAGAAATCAGAGTTTAGTCTGATTGGTTCTCCTTTGTAGGTAATTTTTCCTATTTCCTGAGCTGTTCTCAGGATGCTTTCCTTATCTTTGCTTTTGGAATGTTTAATTATGAAATGTCTTGGTGATTTCTTTTGGTACCTCGTCTGTTTGGGGTTCATTCAGCTTCTTATATTCTTATTGTCTTGTCTTTCATGTTAGGGAAGTTTCTTCCAGCAATTCTTTGACTATTTTTTATGTGCTTTTATTGTCTCTTCCTGTTCTGGATTTCAAATCTCATGTAAATTTTTCATCTTCATAGTGTCCCACAAAGCTGTCTTCAGATTTTTTTTCTGCTTGTTTTTCTAGCATTCTTGTATTGAGAGATTTATATTCAAGCTCTCTTAATTCAGACTTCCTTTGCTTTGGATCTCCTCCTCAATCCTTTCTGAAATCTGAATATTAAACTTCTGGAATTCTACTTGAAGATTTTGTATTGTTTTATAATTTTTTTTCCCCTGAATTCTTCTAAAGTTTTTTTCTGTATTCTCTTTGTTTCCCTCAATTTTTCTGTCCAGCCTTTGAAGGCACCTAAGTATCATTCTTTTGAATTATTTTTCAGTTTGTGCCATTACCTTTTTTTCTTGAGAAATATTTTCTGAATCTGCATCTTAGTTATTTGTTTGAGCCACTCTTGCTTGTTTCTTCCTGTAAGCTAAAATTGTTGTCTCCAGGGCATTGTGGGGTTGCCATATTTGTATTTAATTAATGATTGTATCTTGATGTGTTCTTGGGCTTTCATCAGCTGTCTCTTGTGGGTGTAGTTAAAGAATGGAAGCACGAACTTTATTCTTGTTTGCTGTTCACTCACCTCAGTTTAGTGTAGATTTGACTGGTCTTGGCTACTATTTATCATGATCAGGTGGTATAAGAGCTGTTATTGGTTGTTGTCCAGTGGGTGGAGCTACAGAAGGTAAGCTTGTGGATGGTCTATATGGGCAAGATTGTTATCTACTGTCAGGTGGGAAAGAAAAAAAAAAAAACCCTCCTACACATACAAGAAAACAAAATGGAATAAACAAAAAAGAAGGCAACAATGTAGAGAGAAAATAATAAAGTGAAAAAAGAAATAAAAAACAGGCAGCAAGAAGAAAAAAATAATGTGGTAATTATAAATACAAAAAAGGAACAGGAAAATAAAGTTATAGAAGAGAAAAATAAGAGAGAAAATAAAATGAGGAAATTTTTAAAAACACTTAGAAAAATAGGGAGAGGGAAGATAAAAAGAGAAAGAGGGTAGAGAGTGGTTAAAAAAGATCAAAAGGGGGGGAAGGAGTGGAAATGAGAAGAAGTAAAAACAAAAGTAGAGCTAGAGAAAAAAAAGGGAGATGAACGAATAAACAAACAAAAACAATGAAACAACAAAAGGAAAAACCCAAACCCCCCAAAACAAAACAAACAAAAAATAGTATAGCTATTGGACCCAGAAAGGAAAAAACTCTGGGGGTACCTGCAAGCCACAGAGCTCACAAAGTGAGTGTGGGAGGGATGTGACAGAAAAGTCCCTAGTCCTAAATGGAGTTCCTGTTGGCCTCCTAACAGACTCCTGGTGTGGCACTATAGGGTAAGCACCAGACTGTGAACCACAACAAGGTCAGAGGTTCAAACCTACCAGCTGCTCCTTGAAATTTCTGTACAAGGTCTCTGTGAGTTGGAATTAAATCAAGGGCACTTAACAACAACATTGGCCTAAGTATTATCTATGTTCAGGGCACTCAATCCAGAAGTAGTTTATGGAGGCCCTTGATGATCTGGTTTCAGTGTCTATTAGGACCACAGGGCAACTAGGGCAGGGTGACTGGCTAAATACTGGTCTGGTTGCTCTTCGGGTTCTGTAAGTCTGTAGCAGAGCCCACCTGGATCTAGGACCAAAGCAGCATATCAAAATGGTGCAGCCACACTGGTGTGGCTCCCAACCATGTGGTTCCAAAGAGCAGGGTCTGAGCTGGGATGGATGAGGGTGGAGCTGACCACACCACTCATCCAGTGAGTCACCAGAGGAGTGTGGTGAAAAAGATCATCGCGCCTTTCCCGTTGTCTCATATACCAGTTCGTCCAGGCCACTCTATCGCCAAAGCTACTCATAAGATGGTGGTACAGCATCTGGCCTACAGTCCACCAGTCAGTCTCCTTCTCTCTCAGTCCCTGCTTGGCCTCTCCTCCCAGCAAGCACTCAATCCACTTCTATAATGTTTCCTCTCAAGTTCAGGGTTCCATGATTGTCATCTGTGGCTGTTTCATTTGATCTCTTGTATCTTCCTTGTAAATGGTCCATGTAGTGCATCAACCTAGTCTGCCATCTGGCTGGAAGTTTCCATTAGTCCAGTTTTGATCAAGTTCATTGACGTCTCTCATTAGCTAAGAGATGGGATCTCCTTGATGCCGGCTCTACTCACAGCGCATCTTCAAGTACCTCTTCATCTCACTACACATGCCAACCCTCTTTGACCCAAAGTGAATTATGTGTTCAAGCACTGCACAAACATTTTTCCAGCTCAATTCTTTGGTTATCTCCATTTTGATCTGGTACCTCTCTCTGGAATACCTAATCTATTTACTTTACTGCCTTAGGAGAAACTTCAAAGGCAGACCATAAAACTCTCTAGACAATTGGTGAAATATCTTCTAGCATTTAATATTGCTACAAGTTCCAGGCCGATTTTTTCTTTCTTTCTTTTTCTCATTCTGTTTCTTTCCCTTTACTTATCTTCTCTTATCTTCTTTTTCTTACAGTGTGAATTTAGAAAATATCTTTTTCTAGAGGATTTATATATGCAATTAGGAGTTAAATTCATGTATTTCTTAAATTCAGGGTAATTATCTTCTGTGGTTACGAATCGGGCTGCGAACCTTAAGGTCAGTGGTTCTAAACTACCAGTCGCTCCGCGGGAGAAAGATGAGGCTTTCTACTCCCGTAAAGATTTACACCCTCGGAAACCCTGTACAGGGTCGCTATGGGTCGGACCCGACTCGATGGCACTTAACAACAACAACAACAACAACAATCTTCTGTTATTCCTTAAATTATTGATTATATTTGTCTTTACTACTCTTCCACAGACCCTACAGTTGTTGTTAAGTGTTGTCGAGTTGGTTCTGACCCATAGTGACCCTATATAGGGTTTCCAAGGAGAAGCTGGTGAGCTTGACCCGCCAATCTTGCAGTTCAAATGTCTGATTACATATATACCTTCAAATTATTATCTTTAATGTACTTTATTAAAATACATCAACAGCAAAAAAAACATGCCCAATGCAAAGTGACTATTATCTTTTATTTCAATGAAAATATTATAATTAATTTTCAGAACTAAAAGACTCACATTAATTTTTCTCTTGAATAAAAAGTTTTTGAAAAAAGCTTACTTATGAACAAAGTGAATATTAAAGAGCACTTTTATTTTAAAGCCACATCCACCAATTAAAATATAATTATAATTATTTAACTGGAAAACAAATTAGGTAGGCCTCACAAAATCTTTCCAGCTAAAGTGCCTCCTAATTTTCCCTCTAGCAAAATGCATCCTAAAAGTATGCTTTCTCTAATTATATGTTAATGAAAAGAAAACAAAAAGATATTCCAGTGTTGCTCTGTTTCTCATTCTCATAGTCTCTCACCCTGTCACTCTTATTCTAAAATTTAGAACAATCTGGAACAGGCTACATTTGCTAAAATCATGAACAGTACAGATCAGGTTGTATGCTCAGGCACTGAGAGGGAACAATGGAAATAAACCCTTTTCTTAAGATGTTGAAAAGTTGAAGAAGAACACATAATAAGTGAACCTAGCCACTTCCCTCTCTTTACTCACTCTATTCTCTTAACACACCACAGCACAATATCTGTGGAATTTGATACATAGAAAGTTTAGTAAAGAAGTTGAAGCAACTAAAGGAGTAGGATAGATTTATTATGCACAGTTGGCTAAATATATCTTATCT
>NW_006408771.1:246850-263494 GCF_000296735.1 Chrysochloris asiatica | reverse complement strand
AGTCACAGTGAACAGTTTTCAGCAGTGTCCAAAGTGAGACAGATTAAGAAGGAGAATTTGACAATCTAATTCAAAGAAAAAAATAAATGGCCGGTGAAAACCTGTTTGAATATTGTCAGAGATAGTGTCAGAATATAGGCCCCTACAATTGGAAGTCATTGTAAATATCACAGGGGAAGAATTGTCTCCTCAAAGTAGATTCAACCTTAACGATATAGATGAAGTAAGGCCATCAGAACCTTCATTTGCTAGTGTATCATAACTTAAAATGAGAATAGCTCTAAATATTCACTGATCATTGGAACATGGGATGTATGAAATATGAAACTTTAAAATTTGTAAAAAATGAAATGCATAAAGATAGGTACCCTTAGTATTAGTGAGTGGAAATGGACTTATATTGGCCTTTTTTAATTTTTAGATTTGTATTATTTAATATGATGGGAATACAAATTGAAGATGAATGGCATCACATTCATTGTCAAAAAGAACATTTCAAGATCTATCCTGAAGTACAGTGCTATCAGTGATAGGATAATATCTGTAGGCTTCCAAGGAAGACCAGTTAAAACAACTATTATTCAAAATTTACACACCAAGCACTAATGCTAAATATGCAGATAATTTTATCTATTTCTGCAGTCTGAAATTAATGAAATATGCAATTAGGATGTATTGATAATGGTGATTGGAATGTGAACATTGGAAACTAAGAAGGATTGGTGTTTGGAAAAAGTGGTCTTAGTGTTAGAAATGACATCAGAGATCACATGACAGAATTTTGCAAGACCAATGTCTTATTCATTGCAAATACCTTTTCAACAACATAAACAGGCTCCACCAGATGGAATACTCAGGAACCAAGTTTACTACATCTGTAGAAAGGGACAATGAAGAAGCTCAAAATCTCTGATCAGAACAAGGCTAAGAGCTTACTACAGTCAGATCAATCACTCATATGCAAGTTCAAGTTGAAGCTGAACAAAATTAAAACAATTTTACAAGAGCCAAAGTATGATTTTGAGTTTAGAGAACATCTCAAGAATAGATTTGATTCACTGAACACTAATGACTGAAGACTAGACAAGTTGTGGGATGGCACTAAGCGCATAATATGAAAAGAAAACAAAAGGTCATTAAGAAGTCAGGAAATAAGTTTTTAAATGTTCAAAGTAAATTTCAGAAGAGATGCTGAAACCTGCTGTTGATCATAATGTAGTTAAAAGTCAATGACAGAAATGATGAAAACAAAACAAAACAAAAAAAAACGAGAGCTAAAGGGAATATTCAAAGGATGGCTCAAGAATACAAAATAAAATATTATAGTGAACTGCCCCAAACAAAAAGTGTTATAGTGAATTTTCAAAGAACTGGTATTTAAAAAGCAAAAGGTAAAAACAACCTTGGCATTTCTAAAGCTGAAAAGTTGAAGAAAAAAATTCAAGCCTTGTGTTGAAATACTGAAGGATTATATGGATAAAATGGGGTTTGGGTATGGCATTATAGGATAAACCTTGGACTATTGATTGCAAGGTCAGCAGTTCAAACCCATAAGCCATTCCTAAGAAACCCTACATACAGGATTGCTATGAATTGTAACTGATTCAACAGCCCCTACCAACAACAACAATATGGGTAAAACATTGAACGATACTGAAAGCATCAAAAGAAAATGTAAGGAATATTCAGAGTCGTTGTACCAAAAAGAATTGATTGACGTTCAAGAAGATATGGTACTTGAAGAAGAAGTCCAAGGTAAGCTAAACATACTAGCGAAAAACAAGTTTCCAGATATTTAAAGAGTACCTGTTGACATGTTTAAACAAATGGATGCAATGCTGAAATTGCTCAGTATTCCATGCCAAGAAATTTGGAAGTGAGCATCCTTGGCCAACAAGAAGAGACCCATTTCTGTGCCCACAAGAAAGGTGACCCTATATCACGCACAGGAAAACTCTTGCTGATTATAATCCAAAAAAGGTTGGTCTGCACATTGACAGGGAACTGCCAGAAACTCAGATGGAATTCAGATCTGAAGAGGATTTGTAATGAGAGATATCACTGTTGATGTCGGTGGATCTTGGCTAGAAGCAAAAAGTATCAGAAAGATGTCTATCAGTGCTTTGTTGCATGCAAACACATTTGATTGTGAGGATCATAACAAATTATGAGTAATATTGTAAAGAACGGTAGTTTCAGAATTCTTAATTGAGCTCATACAGTATGTGTACACAGACCAAGAGGCAGTTGTTTAAACCAAAAAAATGGAATGCTGCCTGATAACAATCATGAAAGTTGTGTGTCAGGTTTGTATCTTTCCACCATGGTTATTCAGTCTGTATGCCAAGGAGCTGGACTATATGAGGAAGAATGAGGTATTTGGATTGGAAGAAGACTCATTAACACCCTGTGATATGCAGATGAAACAACCTTGCTTGTACAACGTGAAGAGAACTTGAAGCACTTATTGACAATAATAAAAAACTACAGCTTTCAGTTTGGGTTACACCTAACATAAAGAAAAAAGAAATATTCACAAGTAGACAAATAACAACATCATGATAAAAATAGAAAAGTTTGAAGTTATCATGGGTTTCGTTTTATTTGGATCCATAATCAACAACCATGGAAGCAGTAGTCAATAAATCAATGATGTATTGCACTGGACAAATCTGGTGACCCTTATTTCTTTGATTTTTTAAGAAACAAAGATGTCACTTCGAGGACTAAGATACACCTGACCCAAGTCCCAGTATTTTGTAATTACAAGTCACTTTGTAAACTTGTGAAAAATGGGCAATGAAGAAAGATCACAGAAAAATTGATGCCTTTGAGTTATGGTGTTAGCAAAGAATACTGAATATACCATGGGCTACCAGATGAATGGATAGGGTCAATATGTGTTAGAAATGACTCAATGTCATCTAACAGCAATGAGCACCTAACAGCATTTATATATCCAATCTTTGATTGTCTTTTGAAGTTGAAAACCATAATACAAACTTACAATTATACAAGAGGACTTCAAAAAGTTCATGGAAAAACAAAAATAAAAAAGAATGAAATTTTTCCACAAGCACTTTGCATCTTCCTTGTATCTTAATACAAACTGACATGCATATTACTACTGCTAAGATGTGGTGTGGTACTGTGGGGTAATATACTAGGTGGCCAGGTTGGTTTGAATCACAAGGTTGGTTGTTCAAATTCACCAGCCACTCTTTGAAAACCCTCTAAGGGTCACTGTGAGTTGGAACTGACCTGACAGCTCTTAACAACAACAAGAAGATGTACCAAGAAAAAAAAAGTAAAGTCTTAAGTGAGACTTTTGTAACTTGAACACTTAGTAGTAAGTCAGCTACTACCGGTACCACTAAGAGCAGTCAGAAGGGTGTCCTAAAAATTTCCCCCAGGGAAATGATGAAAACTAGCTCCTCTGAATAAATTTAAATAGGCAGTGGGAACACACAAAAAGTTGCATTATTTCTCCTCTGTCAACTTGCAACCACGGATTATCTAATATGTGCAGTTATCCTAGACACGGGAATACCCAAATTAAAAAAGTAAACAAGCAAGGTTGTGTCATCTGCACACCAGAGGTTGTTAATGACTCTTCCTCCAATCTGATGCTATATTCTTCTTCATGTAATCCATCTTCTCAGATTATTTGCTCAGCATACAGATGGAATAAATATGGTGAAAAGATACAACCCTGATACAAACCACTTGATACAAACAGTATCCCCTTGTTCTGCTCAAATGACTGCATCTTGGTAGATATACAGGTTTCTCATGAGCACAATGAAGTGTTACTTAGCTACTAAGCATACCAATTCTTTGCAATGTTATTGATGATTTGTCATGACCCAAAGAGTTGAAAGCCTTTGTATAATCAATAAGGCACAAGTAAGTATCTTTCTGATATTCTCTGCTTTCAGCCAAAATTCATCTGATGCCAGCAATTATATCCCTCGTTCCACATCCTCTTTGAATCCAGCTTGAATTTCTGGCAGCTCCTTGTGATGTACTTCTGCAATTCCTTTTTAATTATCTTCAGCAACAGTTTACTTGCTTAGTACCAGTCACTCTTGGGAACCCCTATACAGGGTTGCTATGTGTCAGAACCGGCCTAATGGTACTTACCAATAACAAAAAATGATATTAATGATATTATTCAATGATTTTCACTTTCTGTTGGGTCACCTTAATTTAGAATGGGCACAAATATGGATTTCTTCCAATCTGTCTTCCAAATTTCTTGAAATTGAAGAGTGAGCTACTCCAGTGCTGCATCAGTTTGTTGAAACATTTCAATTTTTATTCCATCAATTCCTGGAGCCTTGTTTTTCACCAATTCCCTCATTTGAACTTCTCCCTTCATTTTTATTGGTTCTTGATTATATGCTATCTCTTGAAAATGATTTTTGTATTTGTTTTGTATGCCTATCATCTTCTTTGATACCTCCTGCATTACTCAACATTTTGCCATAGAATCCTTCAATATTACAATTCAAGACTTGATTTTTTTTTCTTCAGTTCTTTCAGCTTGAGAAATGCTGAGCATGTTCTCTTTTGGTTTTCAAACTCCAGGTCTTTACACCTTTTTTGTAGCATTTGACTTTGTCTTCTCAAGCTACTCTTTGACATTTTCCATTCAGATCTTTTACTTACTCTTTTCTTCCATTTGCTGTATAGCATCTCTGTACTGACGAGCAAGTTTCACAATCTCTTTGGACATCCACTTTCATCTTTTTAAAATTCCTGTCTTTTTAATGGCCTTTTGTTGTCTTTCTGTATTATGTTCTTGATGTCATTCCACAGATCTTCTGGTCTTTGGTCATTACAGTCTAATGGATCATATCTGGTCTTGAGGTGGTCTCTAAATTCAGGTCGGATATACTCAAGGTCATATCTTGGCTCTCCTAGAGTTGTCTTAATTTTCTTCATCTTCAGCTTGAACTTCCATATGAGCAAATGATGGCCTATTTCCCAGTGAGCCCCTGGCCTTATTTTGGATGATGTTATTGAGCTTCTCCATTATCTCTTCCTACAAGTGTACTCAGTTCATTCCTGTGTAGTCAATCTAGTAAGGGGCAAATGTCTATTGTTGTTATTGTTAACTGCCATTGAGTAGGTTCTGACTCATAGCAACCCTATATAGGGTTTCCGAGGAGTGGCAGGCGAGTTTGAAGCACCTACTTGCAGTTCAAATTGACTTTGAATGTCGAGTGCTTATCCTACGGTGCCACACACAAGTGTATACTCACCTTTTATGTTGTATAAAAAGATATTTGCAATGAATACATCACAGATCTTGCAAAATTCTGTCAGCATTAATTATTGTAATGAAACAAAGTATATGATTTATTGAATGTAAAACTAATGCTCTGTCTTGTAAACTTTCCACTCAATTTACAATAAAAACTTAAAAAAAAAATTCTATCAGCATCATTTCTACCACCTAGGTCATATTTTCCAACTACTGATCCTTCCTCTTTGTTTCCAACTTTTGAATTCCACTCACCAGTAATTATTAATGCATGTTGATTGCATGTTTGATCAATTTTGGACTGAAGAAAGTGGTAGAATTTTTCAATTTCATCATCACTGGCTTTAGTGTTTGGTGTTTAAGTTTTAATAATAGTGATATTAACTGGTCTTTTTGTTGTTGTTGTTAAGTGCCATTGAGTCGGTTCTGACCCATAGCGACCCTGTGTAAGGTTTCTGAGGAGCGGCTCGTGAGCTTGAACTGCCGACCTTGCAGTTCAAAGGGCTTTGCAGTCTGGAGCTTAACCCACATATCTTCTTTGTAGGCATATGTACATTATCCTATAAGAGACAGCATTGTTCTTCAACATAATCTTGAAGGTTCTTTTTGATGATAAATATCAATGTCATTCCTCTTCAGTTTGTTATTCTTGCCAAATTCCTCACTAATAACATGAATTTATCTGATTAAAAATGGCCAATACCAGTCCATTTCAGCTTACTAATGCCTAGAATATCCATCTTCATGTGTTCAGTTTCATTTTTGACACTTTGAATTTTCTTAGATTCACACTTCATACATTCCATGTTCAGATCATTAATGGATTTTTCAGCTGTTTCTTCTCATTTTGAATTGTGCCACATCAGTAAATGAAGGTCCTTCATAGTTATTAAGGTCAATTCTACTTTGAGGAGTCAGCCCTTCCCCAGTCATATTTTGAGTGACTTCCAATGTGAGGGGCTCATCTCTGACACTGTATCTGACAATGTTTCAGTGACTAACCATTCAGAAGTGGTCTGCCTTTCCTTCCTAGTCTGTCTTAGTCAGGAAACTCAACTAAAGCCTGTCCACCATTGGTGATCCTGTTATTATTTAAAATGTCAGTGAACAATCTTTCAGCATCACCTTTCAAGCCAGAACAGTGTGCCAAACTGATCAATGAGTGGTGGCAAGAAGGAAGATAAAGGTGTTAGAGTTGAAGACCTCCCTGAAGGAGATAAAGCTATGAACTATGTGAAAAATCTGATAGAAGGTCATCGAATGCAATATTTACTCATTCTTTGAATAAGTTATTTTAAGAAATGCCAACATAAAATATCATAATAAAAAGTCCATCAAGCAGGGCATTCCTGCATTTAAAAATACAAATTCAGTTTTTTGGAGAAAGGTGGCAGATCTAGTATCAGCATTTATGTAGTTTATGGATTCCTCTTTCAAATCTCTGCTTGACATCAGAGCATGGTGAACACGAGTCAGTGGTATTACTTCCCTGCCTTCCATCTCTCACCCACACATATGGGTATAAACAAGACGTAGGAATCTTCTGAGTTTAGCTCAGAATAATGAGTCATGTCCCTCTTCTGGTCGGTCTCTCAGAAGCTTACTAAGGGTATACAGAACGGCTTCTCCCCAGATGTGTTAGATAGGAAATATTTTACAAATGAGCTCTCCCTTGACCTCAGCTGATGTCCCTGAGCTCTCATATGCATAGAATCTGGTAGTAAGCTTTTCTATGAGATTGGAAAGTAATGGCCAGCCTCTGGTACAGTGTTTCCCCACTTATTCTTTTATCCACATGAGACCATGTATAATTTCTACTAATGAGAATAGAATTGCATATCTGCATTACATGGACTATCTCAACAGCAATATGAGAATGAAGAAAAGTCTAAGCTTTGTTACAGACATAGACACTAAAATTAATAGTGTTTACTTTTTCTCTCATTTTTTAATTTCTATTGTTTTACTATGGTCATGCATTGCTTTTATACTAAGAAAGAAAACTATACTTTTGATTCTTTTAATTTAGACAAATGATACACTCACAGCATGCAGTTTTTCTGGGGACTGTACATTTAATAGAGAAACTAATTTAAATGAAGAGGACACCAAGAAATCAGTAGCTTTTGAAGATTGACTTTACAGTGTTGCTGCTTATGCTTAACAAAAATGTTTCTACCTACCTAATTACTGTGCTATACATTATGCACAGTACACATTTATTTTGGGACAATCCAAAGCAATTATATTTTATAGTGCTTTCAAGTTTACAGATTGCTTTGACATCCCATTTCCTTTGATCATCCTAATGACTATATTAAAAAAAAAAAAAAAAAAAAAGTCAGGTTTTATTAACACTGGTCAAATGATGAGGAAAGAGGCATGAACATTTTAGAACCTGTACAGCTAATGGCAGAGCCAACACTCTGGGTTGCTTTCTTTCCGGCATGATCTTTATTTGAACAGTGAAAGGTTGGCCAGTGGCATTGGAGACAGCAAGATATCCTGGGGACTTAAGCACTGTCCCATCCTCAGGACAATGTCTCATCTTCATTTCAGTTCTCTGGATCTCTTTTCAGGTTTTGAAATGTAATTTTTCATGGAAGAGGAGCCATTCAGTCATTTCTCTCTAAATAGGAAGTCAACATTTTCCATACTGTATGTCTCATAAACTTATCCATTGCTTGGAGGAAAAAAAACACTGAACTCAGAAAACCTAATGCATGATTTTTGCTGGGCATATAACAAGTTAAGAGTGAAAACATGTGTTTTGGTCAATGGTAAATGAAAGAATGGATTTTGCATCATTAGGATTCATTTCTTTAAAGATGTTTTAAAATCATTTGGTTGTATTGATGCATGACACACATAGGTTGTCTCAGAGATAGTCCTAAGACACCAACTAGCCACAAGAATCCCAGGATGAGGATTCAACAGAGTGCACCAACCACTCCATGAGTGCAGAATTCATCTAGGCTGATCAAGTTGTACACATGAGGCAATTATAAAGTACTGGACAAAAAAACAGCCATTTAAAAAAATCAAAGTAACCCTCAAGATATCAAAGTTCAAAGTAACCATCTGGAATAATTGCTTATCCTTTTTCCTCCAAAGCTTCATGCTTCCCTGAGTCATGTGTCTTTGCATTGGCTCCTACTTCCATTGACAAGAATATGTGGTAACAAACCAGTCGAGGGAAATTTTAGCTTCCTTCACTGTTTATTCTAGATCCCATCTGTCTTGTGTAACCCTTTCTCTTCTTAGGAATAGGTCAGCATTTGCCAGCTGCATGCTATGGAACTGATAGCTGAAAGTTTGATTCCCTAGACCTGAGAACAGCTCCAAGTTAGGGAGTTCACCTGGCTCCCTTCAGCTCGGAGCAGTCAGTCCCACTATTCCTTGGTTGATATTGTTACTGTGTGCCTTCTAATCTATTCTGACTCATAGACACCTAATAGAACAGAGCAGAACTGCCCCATAGTGTTTCCTGGGCTGTATAATTTGTTGCAATGACTCCCCAACTTCGGAAAAAGGGCTATCTTCAGTTCAGCAAGTGTATGCAAAAACAAAGCTTGCCAAATAACTACCTTTAGTTTTGTTAGTCATAAATGAGTTAGGTAGATAGTCTCTGAAGATAGACTCTACCATTTCCTTCCCTCTGATATATACACAGTACTTCTCACATAAGCAATGGTGGTGCCTTGGAGTCGGTTCCGACTCATAGTGACCTGTACAGGGTTCCTGAGGCTGTGCATCTTTACAGAAACAGAAAGTTTTCTCCTGCAGAACAGCTGGTAGTTTCTAACTGCTGACCCTGAGGTTAACAGTCCGATTCCTAACCACTACGCTACCAGAGAGACTGTTATTCCCCAAACCTTCAGTCAGGGATAAGTGACTTGTTTGTTCAATAGAATGGGGAGGAAGTGATGTTCTGAGACTTCTGGGTCTACGTCATGTGAAGTCTTGTAACTTTGGAACTTAAAGGAACATCATTTGAAATATTCTTTTGGGAGCTCAGCTGCCATGATGGGAGAGACCCCTGCTGTCTGGACAGGCCATGTGCATGTACTCTGATAGTCAACTCCAGTTGAGCTCTCAGTCTTCATCTACTTTCATATGATTCAACTGTCTTGAATGTTTAACACACTTGAACCTTCTGATGACTCTAGCCCCCTTTATCAACTCACAGTAACAGCACGGGCAAACTCTGATCAGGAACTACCCAGTTTACCTCAGTCAATCCGGAAAATCATGAAGGAGAAAAATAAATTCATATTTTGAGACTCTGGTAGTGTAGTGGTTATGAATCAGGCTGTGAACCACAAGGTCAGCAGTTCAAAACTACCAGCTGTTCCACGGGAGAAAGATGAGGCTTTCTGCTCCCGTAAAGACTTACAGCCTCAGAAACCCTGCACAGGGTAGCTATGAGTCGGAACTGACTCCATGGCACACACCACCACCAACAAATCCTTAGGGTAGTTATTATCTAGCACTATGAAACTATACAGTGGGATATGACTATTGAGTAAATAAAATAAAACCTAAAACTAAATTTTCTATAATGAAACAGAA
Source organism: Chrysochloris asiatica (assembly GCF_000296735.1). NCBI lineage: Eukaryota > Metazoa > Chordata > Mammalia > Afrosoricida > Chrysochloridae > Chrysochloris > Chrysochloris asiatica. Next base: position 253,653 of record NW_006408771.1, on the reverse strand, counting down.
AGTGTATCAGGGTTCAGACTCTGTTGTTGACTGTATAATGATGTGGAAGGTTAGTGACTCATATTCTCTAGTCCTAATTTTTCATCTTTAAAATGTAATTTCTGAGGTGTTAAAAGAAAAGGTAGTTCAAGACATATGTGACCCTCAGGTGGTGAAATGCTGCTTACTCTTTGATGGACATCAATAAGTTTGACACTGACTCTGGGCAAAATGATTAAGAAGCTAGTGTTTGGGGACAGAAATTATTACCAAGAACCAGCATAGGTTTACAATGAATATGACTTTCCAAAATCAATTCATTTAATTGAGTAACAAAGTTGTTAGACTGACAAACTCAGAACATTGTTCATCTGCAGCATTTAATTCCTTCTGGCCTTTTGCTGGATCAGATGCCCACTGCAGCTTTTGTATTATTGTTCGCTTGTGGTCTTTCCACTGATCCTTTCTCCTTATCCAGCAATTCCTTGAAAGTACCTTTATGATCCTATAAAGATCTTTCTTTGACTCTACTTTCATGCTAGTAGCTTTATCAATCTCTTTTTCCCTCCTCAAAAATACTTCTTACCCATCCAGTTCCTTTTAGTTTCTGGCCTCCATTTCTTAAATTCATTCTGTTTCTTAACAATTGTTTATGCCTCTGATATTCTCCTGAGACTGCATATCCAAAAATATTCATAAATTTAGGTTGCTATATCTAATTAGTCTTTCTGCCATTTTCATTCTCCATTTTATTTCTTAGCATTTAACCATGTTGACAGCTTCTTTGTTCTTCATTTTCTCCTTTATGGACTTCAGGGACCCTTTTAGATATCTTTGTGCCACTGTCTGTTTCTGTTCTGTGATCATCTCTGTCTCCCATGCTTTCTTAAATATCAGTAGTGTTCTTTCATTCTATTATTCTCAATGTATTATCTGGCCTGCTTTTATGTGGCCTGTTTTTATATGCCTCAATAAGGATGAAGTAGTCATCGATATCAACTTCCACTTTCTTTGCTGACCTTTAGGCACTAAAATTGTCTGGAGTTTCTGTTTTAACCCCAAAGAATTGGAACCTTATTACATAATAATAAGATAATGTATAGTCAGGAGAGCTTGAACTGCCAACTTCGTTGTCTAGTGCCATATGGAGTCCTGGTGTGGCACTATAGGATAAGCACTAGACAGAAAGGTCGGTTTGAAATGCAAAGTCAGCAGTTCAAATCCACCAAATGTTTCTTGGAAACACTATATAGGGTTGCTATGAGTCAAAACCGACTTGACGATACTTAACAACAACATACCCTGATGTGGTGCTATGGGTTTAATCATTGGACTGAAACATCAGTTTGAACCACAAGGTTGGTTTTAAGCTCACCAACTGCTCCTTGGAAACACTACATAGGGTCAATATGGGTTAATATCAACTCAACGGTGCTTAACAATATATATACATATATATTGTTGTTGTTATGTGCTGTGAAGTCAGTTCCGAATCATAGAGACCCTAAACAGGGTTTCCAAGGCTGTAAATCTTTACAGGACCAGAAAGCCTCATCTTTCTCCCGTGGAACAGCTGGTAGTTTCAAACTGCTGACCCTGAGGTTCGCAGCATGATGTGTAACCACTACGCTACCAGAGTCAGGAAAGGCATCCAAAATTCAGATATTTTAGATATCACTATATTTTTACATGATAAGTGGATATGAAGAATGCAGGATCTCAACCATTTGATTTAAAATGCCTTTAGAGTTAAATGGGGGATAATTGCAAGGATAGACAGAAAACTGATTAACATATGAAGGGTCTTCAAAAAGTTCATGGAAAATGCATGTTATTAGAAAAACTATCTATGAATTTAAAAAAATAAATAAAACTTACACCACTATAAACTTGTATTAACTTGCTAGAGCATGTCTGAGCAAGATCCCTGTCCATGCAACATGAATTCTGCTAAAATTGAAGCAAAAGCAAATACCAAATTTGGATAGCTTTTTTTAACAAATTAGAGAAATGATTCTTGAAAGTGCTGTCTTGGGTAGCATGTTTTAAGAAGGGATCACAGAATGCTAAACACAAGCCTGCCCCTGGCAAACCATCCACATCAATTTGCTAGGAAACAACTAATCTTGTTCATTTTCTAATTGAAGAAGGCCGATGATTAATAGTAGAAACAATAGCCAACACCATAGACATCACAATTGTTTCAGCTTACACAATTCGGAATGAAAAATTTAAATTGAGCAAACTTTCCACACACTAGGTGCCAAAACTGTTGTGGCCAGACAAGAGCAGAGTTTTCTATGTAAATTTTAAACAAATGAGATCAAGATCCTGAAGCATTTCTTCAATGAATTATAAAGAGAAATGAAAACTAGTTTTACTTGTATGACCCTGAAGACAAAGCACGGTCAAAGCAATGGGTTGACTTTCTGGAGGGCTAAAGAACCAAGCATCTGCTTATTCTAAAAATGTTTTGAGAAAGTTAGCCAAAGATTTAGCAGAAAATGGCCTGGAAAGCTTTATCAAAGAGTCCCTTCCACCATTAATATGCTCCTGCTGTTTTTCTCATCAAACAAGGGTAAGTTTGTGAGAGTTTTGATGGGCTATATCATAGGCATCCACCTTCCTGTCCTGATTTGGATCCTTCTGACTCCTTTTTATCAGAGTACTGGTGTGGTGTCCTAGGTAGGATGAATGCTGGACTGCAAGGTCAGCAATTCAAATCCACCTGAGTTCCTCAGAAACCCTATGCAACAGCATCGCTATGAGTCAGAACCAACTTAACAACATTGAGCAACAACCTTTTAAAAATCTTTAAAGGGCTTTCATTTTTTTCAGTTATTTTATTTTTTTAAAGAGATTTAATTGACATGGATAGATTCCCAGTGAGGCAGACACTGGGCCCCAGCTCCCAGAATACACATCTCATTCCAAGGACAGAGTCCACATTCCAGGAGCTGAACAACAGGCCTCCTCAGCCCCACCTGTTTATCATCGCTAACCTCCTCCTGTTGCAGACTCACCTTGTGGAAATAACAAAGCCCCCAAGGTTAAAGCTCACTTGCTTCCACTTCTGTAAACTGCCCACCTGTCTATTCATTGCTCCCTACCCACTGTATGTTTAAAGTAGCAAATACCAGCCTTACACACCTCCCTTCGCTCATTCTGTAACACCTCAAGGATCCAAACACTATATACACAAGGGACCATCTTATGAACAGGGCTCAGTCTCTGGATAAGAATCTGTTGAGCCACTTGTTGGCACAATGAAGTTCTTCCTTTGTTGTAACCCACTGGCACTGACAACTCCTTAGGAGCAACTCTGGTAACACCAGGACCCTTGGCTCTTTATAGATGGCCGGTATCATTGCATACGAAACTGGATCTTGATAGAGTTTATGTTGAGAAATAAAGTTTATATTTTTAATTTTTATCTTTTAATTCCATTTTTTCACAAACTTTTTTGGCATCCCCTCACCAGTAGAAAGAGAAGCCCTTTTTATAATGTGCCGAAGACCATGATAAAATAACTGTAGAAAAGAATTCCATATTGTTGTCAATCCAAAATGAGGGCTTGCCGCCTGTCACTGTAGTGAATCACACAGATGGGGAAGAGATCCAATCCGGGCTGTATTAACAGAAAGCCAGCAGTCTGGAGGACGGTGAGAATGGTTTCTCAAGACTGTCCTGTCCATTACGAAGAGTGAGCATATTATATAGGGGAAATTACATTTGTATGTACACTTAGTCTATTTTAACATCAAGATAGCAGATTTTTAAAAAAGTAACAATAAGGCAATGAACTTCTTCAACCACTCTGCCTTTAGGGAAAAGGAAACAATCAGGCAATAATCCTTCTCAGACAGTCCACCTTTTAGGATCCAACTTGCTTAGTTCTTGAGATAACTATCTGGGTGGGGTTTAAGCACATCTTGTTCCTCGTCTAGGATTAGGAGGTCATATTGCCTTGTTTTTAAACTAACTTCTTCATTTGCAGGGTCTTCATGTGGTACGGTGGGTTAACGCGCTGGACTGCAAGTCATTTGAATTGCAAGGTGGGTGGTTCAAGCTCACCAGTCATTCCTTGGAAATCCTATACGGGGTCGGTATGGGTTGGAATTGACTCAAATGCACTAAACAATAACAACATTTTTCAAAGCCTAGCTCTGGTAGTGTTGTTGTTGTTATGTGCCGTGGAGTCGGTTCGGACTCAGTACAGGGTTTCCGAGGCTGTAAATCCTTACGGGAGCAGAAGGCCTCCTCTTTCTCCCGTGGAACAGCTGGTAGTTTCGAACTGCTGACCTTGCAGCTCGCAGCCCGATTCGTAACCACTACGCTACCAGAGCGAATCAGGCTGCGAACTGCAAGGTGAGCAGTTCGAAACTACCAGCTCCTCTGTAGGAGCAAGATGAGGCTTTCTGCTCCGGTAAAGATTTACAGCCTCGGAAACCCTGTGCAGGTTCACTATGAGTCAGAACAGACTTGACGGCACTTAACAACAACAACAATGACTAAACCTGCTCCATTTTGTTTAGGTTGAGAGATTCATGCTATCACTATGACAATCTGGGCAGTAGAAAAACTGCCATAGTGTCTGCCACTTCAGTTGTCATCTGCTGCTGAAAACTTTGGGCTTTAGTAACCTTAGATAACTCATAGAGAAGATGCCATTTTTACTATCATCAAACTCCAAGAAATTTTAGATATGAGAAGCCATAAGTAGAATTGTTATTTTAATTCTAGCTATTTTAAGCAGAAAGAGATTTATTATTGGAGAGAATTTCATTAGAAGTGCTGGAAGGTTCTAGACTGGACCATGAAGAAAGCTTGCCAGAACAAAGCATGTAACTCGGCTGCTGTGGACCTACAATTCCTGCTTCCATTGTACAGATGAAGAATCTGGAGCTACCATTTGTTTTTGTTGATAAGTGTCGTGGAGTTGATTCTGACTCATAGTGACCCTGTACAGGGTTACCAGGGGATGGCTGGTGAGTTTGAATTGTCAACCTTTTGGTTCAAACCAACCTTGTGGTCCAGTGCTTTATGCCACAGCCCCACACCGGGACTGTTGAAATCACAACATTGTAGATAAGAATCTACAGGATTAGGAAACTGAAGTTTTTGCAAGGACAATTGTCTCTCTGAACCAACAAACTTGTTGTGTCTCATCAAAAGGGTTGAAAATCAGTTCTCTCTACCCAAACTTATAAGAAACAATAAAAAATTCAGCAAGAACATGATGGAATGTTTCTCATATAAGATTGCTAAGTGTGATACAAGTAGACCTATTTGAATAAACGGATTTCATACCCTGAACCTTAGTTGTGTGTCTGGGAAATGTAGTCTTCAGCTTTCTAGTCACTGAAGTGTGTTACTTGTGAAGTGCTGTCGAGTCAGTTCTGACTCATAGTAACCCTGTATAATGTTTCCAATGAGCACCTGGTAGGTTTGAACCTCCAACCTTTATGTTAGCAGTCCAGTGTGATCCTACAGTGCTCCACCAAGACTCCTAAAGGAGTCATAAATGGATATACAGCTTCCAAAGATGCTAAATGGTTTACATCTTACAATCATAGTAATTCTTATGTTGTTGTTATTAGGTGCTATCGAGTCAGTACCAACTCATAGCAACCTTATGCACAGCAGAACAAAACACTGCCCGATCCTGGGCCATACTCACTACTGTTGCCACACTTGAGTCCATCGATGCTGATATAAAGCAGTCTGAAAATATTCTGCGTATTTTTAAAAATGTTTGAAGACTTTCTAGACTGTTTCTTAAACAATGAATGGTAATGAAATAGATAGATATCATATAAATATAATCATCTTAAATGTTAGAAGAATGAAGGCTGGAAGACATAAAAATGAATATAGCAAGAAAACTAGTTAAAGGTAGATAGCTTTCACTGATATTTTCATTCATTGGTCTTTTCTTATTTTCTCATGTTTGTGATTGAAAAAGTGTTCTTTTGTAGAACCTCATCCATTTTGAGAGATTTCAAAATTTATTGATATTTAACTTTATAATTTTTACCATAATGTCTTTCTTAATTATACTTTTTAAATTTTCATTTTCCTTCATTTCTTGATTAGCATTATGAGAGACATATGAGGATAAGTACGAAAAAAAATGCAACTTTTTTTTTACCACCCATACATCTATAGGCTTAATCCAAATATAGTACATTTAAGCATGTCTCTCTGATTAGCTTCGCACAAGTTCTCAGCAATACACTTGTCTTAGTCTCATTAGGATGTGTTCCAAATAAAGGTCCAGTCAAAATCATGGCTTCCCAGGGGATCTGCTGGGCTAGTTAAATTCAAGGCAGAGAGGTCAGTTCAGAAATGATGGCAGTACATTTTGGAGATACCAAAGGAATAGTCTTGATAGATTTCTTAAATGACATAGTGCAATGACAGAGGATTATTATGAAGAAATTTTAAGAGAATGGAAAATTGAATTGATGAGAAAAAGATCAGGAAATTTGAGTAGAGGAATTTTTCCCGTTATGACAACACACCTACTATTTTTTTAGGGTAACAAGGGCTGTCCAATGAAAATTCAATTGGAGAATCTTACTCCATCTACCCTAGAGCCCTTATCTTGCTGCTTCAGACTTCTTTTGGTTCTAAAAACTCAAAGAACACTAAAAAGGAACATTTGAGTCTCTTGAGAATGCCAAAATTGACATTTTGAGAATGTATAAATTGAAGAGCATAGATTTCTTCAGGGAAGGGTTAAAGAGCTAGAAACACTGCCTTCCGAAAGTGTTTTGATAATTTGGTTTAATATGTTCTTTTAATTTTATATCAATACTTTC
>NW_006408771.1:231091-246750 GCF_000296735.1 Chrysochloris asiatica | reverse complement strand
TATACATACAAATCTAAACTTTGCTGCTTATAAAATAAGTTTATTTTTCATAATTTTTATCTAATTGTTGTTGTGTGCCATCTAGTCAGTTCCAGCTCATAGAGACCTTGTGCAGGGTTTCCAAGAGCAGCTGGTAGATTTGAACAGATAACCTCTCTGTTAGCACCTTTAGCAATCCAGTGCTTATCCTACAGCATCACACCAATACCTTTTAATCTAATGAATATGTATTTTATAGTTTATTTTGACTATAAATATACATATATATCACATCTCATAGATCACTCTATCTATATATACATTAAGGACCTCTGGTAGCGTAGTGGTTACGAATCAGGCTGTGAACCGCAAGGTAAGCAGTTTGAAACTACCAGCTGTTCCGCTCCGCGGGAGAAAGATGAGGCGTCTGCTCCCGTAAAGGTTTACAGCCTCGGAAACCCTGTACAGGGTCGCTATGAGTCGGAACTGACACCACGGCACATAACCAACCAACCAACCAATATATACATTATCAGTTTATATGGAAGGAGAGATAATTTTATAAAAAAAAATGCTTCAGACTCAACATAACATTCTCAAGGAATATGATTAAATTTTAATTCCCTGTAACTTATAGCAACAAAAGTAGTAAGAAAAATTTGAGTGTTTGCTGAATTTCAAAAAATTGTCTCTTTATCATGAGAAATATTTGTTCCCTAAAACCAAGTTCTCCTAAGGCTAATATGTGAAACTGATAGTCTAGAGACCTTGTCCTGTCAATAGATAAGTTTTTTTGGATTTTTTTTTTTTTTTGGACTGCCCATCGTAGGCCTATATAGTGTTTAAAATTTGAATTAGTTGTCAACTTTTCAAAACAGGTGGTTTCCCCCAATTATTTTTGGAGTTCCAGACTTAATCATAAATCAGAATCTCTGTCAATACTAGTCCATAGTGTTGCATGATAGGAATCTGCAGGAATTGAGGATGCATGTGTTCTCCATTCAGCACTGTCCAAAGCACTGCCTTGGTTCCCAACACCAAGGCTGCCTTGGTTTCCAGTTGTCATTTATTATCTTAGCCAATCCTGGCCTTAATGATCCAATGCCTCTATCTAGGTTTCTGATTTGGTGTCCTCAGTTCTGGGTTCAGATCTGATTCCTCTTGGTTACCATATTAATATTGCGCCATCTGTTTCTAGTAGTTCCTCTTACTGGTTCTTTCTTCTGGATCAACTGTCAAGAGTATTTGCGCAGTTATCCGTTCTCTGTCTTTCAAATTCTGTTTCTCAGCTTGCTTTGTATGCCAAATGGTACATCAGAAGATGTCTTTAAAATTTTCAATGCCTTGGGTGCTCACTCACATCAAAGTTTTCAAGTTAACCTGGGTATACCATGCCATTGAATCTTCTGTTTCTGAAGGTAAATTCCAACCCTAGAAGACTCCACACCATGTTTTCTGCATACCATTTAGTCTGCCTAATGTTCCTCTCCCTTATTTTTGGCAAATTACAAATTACCTTTCAGATTCATCTCAAGAAATAACTCTTCCCAGAATCATGCTCTTAAAAATCATATCTTAAAAATGTCATACCGTCTTGTTCTTTACCTTGTATTCCACAATCTGAGTGAGTTTGGCTTCAAGTAACATGAAACCCACTTCAAATATGTGTAAAGAAAGAAGAAACATGTTAGTTTATGTAACAGTGTGGGGTAGGTTCAAGGTTGGCACAATTAAGTGGCCACAGTTATGATTTAGTTTTGTTTTTAGTTCCTTAAACTATGTTTCCTTTTTTATATTGACTTTGTCCTTAAGATGTATTCCTCATTGGGGTAATGTAGCTCTGGCAATTTCTGCTTTTACCTGAACACACCATGATAATCATTATGGGAAAAAATAGAGAAATTAAAATGTTGGAAACCTTATTTCTTTACAAATCTGCAGCAAGCCTCCACTTTTCCTCATTTTCTTCATGGCCTGAATTGAGACACTTGACCATTTATGAAAAACCATTCTCTGAATTTAGGAATGCCATATAATATGCTATTAGATTCATGTACTTAACAAAATGCTGGAGTAAGGGAGTAGTATCTACTCTTCTATAGGTAATGATTATCTTGATTTGGGGATGGAGATTTTCCTTTGAGTACATGGACTAGATGCAGACAGATGGAGACCTGAATTAAAATCAGTATCCTATTGGAAGAAGAGTCCTGGTGGGGTGCTGCAGGATAATGCACTGGACCATAAGGTCAGTTTGAACTGCAAGGTTAGCAGTTCAAACCCACCGGTCATTCCTCAGAAACCCTATAGGGGGTCTCTATGCAACAGAACTGGCTCATGGGCACTTAACAACAACAGCAAAATTGGAAGAGGGAAAGGAGATTTGTTAAATAATAAGCAATTAACAATGCTCATCACCAAGTCTCAACCAACAAATGTTCACATATACCCTTCCTATATGTATGTCTGAAAATGTCCACACCCAAAGGAGACAACCTGAACATTTATCTATTCTTTCACCTCAGCATACAGTGATGGGAAGAGAACTGAATGTCTTTAGTGAAAAAAACAATAACAACAAATCAAAAACAAGAAAAATTCTTTTTGGAATCAGGCTAAGTGGGCTAAAAAGCACAGGAATCACAGAACAATAGTATATATGATATCTCTCTGACAGAAATATCAGGGGTTTCATGACCAGCAGGTGAAGTGAGATTCTTGGTCAACCAAATTATCAGTACCTGATTCTATTATTTGGGTAGGTTTCTTTTGTCCATTTCTTTTCATGACCATATTTAAGGGGCATACTGGAGAGTAGGGAGTCTTGACGTGGAACTGTAAGATAGGCACTGGACTGCTAACTGCAATGTCAGTGCTTCAGACCTACCAGCAGCTCCTTAGAAACCCTATACAGGGTGGCTCTGAGTCAGAACCAACTCTATGACACTTAACTACACAACAACATTATTGACTGTGTCCTTTCTAGTGATGGAGCAGCTTTTGCAGTTCCAGTTGTCCTGGAGATTGTTCTGAGTTTGAGCAATCAGGCTATTTTGGGTCAGGCATGGGATTTCTTTGGTGGAATAGCTCCCTTTAAAAGTTATTAGGAGAAGAGGACTTCCAGCGCTTCCCTGACAAGGCAGCTCAGAGTAGACACTGGAGAGGGAGAGAAAGGAATAGTCAGAAACACCACACTAGAAGGCTTGTAAGTCCGTCTTCTGCCTATGACTGATTGGAATATCTAAAATGGGGCTACAGCATACCCAGTGAACGAGACTTCTTGCGGAGCCTTTGCAATGCATAAAACTTTAGGTAGAAACCAGAACCACATCCAGATCTCCAGAGATGAGAAATCTCCACTTGAAAGAACGAGCAGACCAGCCTGGAAAGGCTAGAATAATAAAAGATACCTCTTGAAAGAAAGACCTGCAGGAAAAATGGAGGCAGATGGACTGTTACTACAAGAACAAACAAATCGCTTCCCTAGGAAACATCAAGGCAAGTGGACAGGTCCTCTCAACACAAACCCCCTTCCAAGACTAAGACTCAATGGAAATGCATGCTCTGATTGGTGACCACACACATCACCAATGGGGGGAAGTGGGGTAAAAGTAGCAATGAAGCGGCAAGCTAAGCCCTACAATATTCAGTGGACTTCTGTGGACCCAGTTGGGGACCTGGTTGGCAAGCAGTGTGAAGAGGCCTGGGGACTCTTGGGCCCAGAGTCATTGGCATGGCCACGGAGGACTCGAGAGGAGAGCGGAGCTACCGGCTGATGGGAAGAGAGGGCATGTGCACAGGAGCGCCCACACTTGCAGATGATACCCACGTGACCTGGACTGGATGACTGGATGATTGGAGCTCAACCAGGAGAGGAAAGAAGAGGGAAAAAAAAAAAAGAGAGAGTGAGCTGATACAGTCTGATGAACTTGACCTATACCTATGGAGCAGCGACTCAAAAGAGGGAACAAATCCTCACAGCAAGAAACATTCACACACACACCCCCACACACAGTGGACGGAGAAGGGCAGCTTGGATATTGGATACTCAAATGGGGAGGGGAGGACTACAAAGGCAAGAAGTGACTGGCTTACAAGCTTTCAAGAGGGAACCTGGTGCTAGGGAGCATGGCGGAAGGCAGAATCTCCAGTAGGTACTATTCAATATGTCTGGGCGGAGCTGATGAAAGAAGATACAGATGGGTAACTTATGATACTGTAGTGAATAATACTTATCAAGACCGACTATGAGGGTTGGAAATGCAAAGGTAGAAGTTTTGTAACAAGGAAGGGAATGATTAATTCTCTAGGATAGGAGCGGAGGCCTCTGGGACCATCAATGGAGAAGAGCCGAGAGCAGGACCCTACCCAGAGAAACAGAGATGCCTGTGATAGAGACAGGAGTGATGAAGCGACTGGGGACTTTGTACCCAGAGAGGGAAAGGGACTGTGGGCCGAAAACTGGGGAGAGGAGGAGGAAGTGTAGGGGGTGGGTTTCTGGGATATACCCTTTGGGTGATTGATGATGCGTGGAGGGGATTGGAACCGTGGCAATGAGATGATACACGATGGAATGAATGTAAAACTAAAGTTCTCCCACGTAAACGATCATATAATTCACAATAAAACATTAAAAAAAAAAAAAGTTATTAGGCTGTGGTCTTTACATTAAAAAAATTGCAACCAAAGTAACCATAGTATCATGTGAACATAGTCTGATTTTGATCGATTCATTCTCTTAACCACAAGATTCCATGCACTACCCAATCCATCAAATCTTAAAGGATTGGCATCTGCCTCCATCTTTATGTCATCTCAGATCAACTTGGGGAAAAAACAAAGCAAAATAAAAGTTTATTACTGAACGTATCTACACTTTCTTAGTGGCGTGATGAATCGTTTCATCAATTTGAAAATGCTTAGCAGATTTTAATTGCAAGAATGAAGCTCATTTTGTGCTGCAATCTTCTAGTTCTAGCCTACTTTGTTAGCAAGACTTTAGTTTAGAGACAGAAACTTGGCATTTGAAAATTAACTTACATTAATGTATTTGAAATAATCCATACTCATATTTGAGTCAGTTAAAAACAAATGTTTGTTCTTCTTTCTTGTCCTTATTTTAAGAAAGCTCAATTTAAGACAAACCAGTATCTCTAGTATAGACCACATTGAAGGCTAGGAGACGAATCTAAAACAGCTTGACATCCTGATTTTCCTTCCCACTCACCCAATTCTTGATCTTCTGCAAATACACGGTTTGTTTCTTAAGGTAGTAAAGGTGTCGTTGTAACAGACTCAACTACAGCAATGTATCACAGCCCAGGAGAGGGAGATCCATTTCACTGACCTCCTTCTACCTCGACTCAGTACTATACAGTTGGTATCAAGTTTTACAACAGCTAGGCTCACTTTAGCTTCAAGTTATTATTGTTGTGAAGTGCTGTCGAGTCGGTTCTCACCCATCACGACCCTGTATAGTGTTTCCAAGGTGCAGTTGGAGAGCTTGAACCGCCGACCTTGCAGTTCAAATGGTGTTGCAGTCTGGCGCATTAACTCACAGGGTCACACCAGGACTCAAGTAATAGGAAACCTTAAATAGTAAGAAAAAGTTTTGCTTTATATAACAGGAACTAAACAGGTAGGAGGGGATTCAAAAAGTTACAACAGTGTCTTGCCTAGCTAGACTGTTGGAATAGCCTATGATCTTGTCTCTGTACTTCAGGGTGGATGCTCTAAGTCAATTCTCTACATAGCAGTCTCAGTCATCTGTTGAAAATTAGAATCAGATTATGCCACTTACCTAACCAAAACTCTCCAATAGTTTTTTATCACAATAAGAATAAAACCCTTAGTTCTTACCATAACCTTGAAGGTTCTATGTGATATGTATCCTCTAGGTCTCTTCAGCCTCATCTTCTCTTTCTTTTCTCTAATTCCAGTCATACTATCCCTTTCTGATATTCCTTCAAGGTGACAAGCCAGTTCCTATTTTAGGACACTGACATTTGCTACCGGTTGTAATGCCTAGAATGCTTTGTATTACTCGCATACTTAATTCAGATCTGTGTTCTTATATCTTCCTCAGGCAGAAACATCTTCTTTCCCTCTCTAACCCTTTATTATTCTTTATTTTTCTTCATAATTTTTAATGTTGTTTTTAAATGCTGTTGAGTTAGTGCCAACTTAAAGCAAACCTGTATAGGTTTTTGAGGAGTCCTAGTGTGGTTTTCTAAGATAAGCATTGGACTGCTGACTGCAAGGTCAGCTGTTCAAGGTTACCAGTCACTCCTTAGAAACCCTATACAAGGTTGCTGTGAGTTGGAACCAAATTGACGGCACTTAATAACAAGAACATAGGGTTTCCGAGAAGCAGTTGGTGGGTTTGAACAGCCAAACTTGTTGATTTGCAGTCCAGTGCTTATCCTACAACACCATGCCAGGACTATCAATACCTAAAGTTATAAATTTATTTATTATCTGTCTCCACTTTTGGTATATGAATATTATTCTTATGTATTGCAGTTTATACAGAATGCAAACAATATCTTTTATATAGGAGATACTTTACAAAGTAAAGTACGACTTTAACATCTACCTAGGGATAAATACAAAGTCTTATCCAAAAAATGACTTATATTCTGAAATAACTTCAAGATTTTCTGTACCATGTAGGCTCATACTTATATTTATCTATTGCCTCTCACCCTCCCCATCTAATTTGCTCTGAAATACTGAGAATGGAAACCTACAAAAAGTGCCTCGCCATCATTTTGCCAGCAGACTTCATCATAGATTCTTCTAAGAGATGATACTAGTGAGGAATCATAGTTGGGATGCCAGAGAAGTTAATGTGGTTTTTGTTTGTTAGTTTTTCCTGCTCTGCTTCTGGAAGCATCTTTGACATGGTTGCATATTTCCCATCCATCAATAATCCAGCTTCAGTGGCTCCTCTTTCATGGTTCCAGCACAGCAATCATACCTCTTTTCCTGTGTTTTTAATGCTGTTGTAACATCACTTAAGGCAGGAAAGAGTGAATGTTCTTCTAGACTCTGACTATGCATCTCATTCTTGTCCTTTTCTAAGAACTGGGTGAAGCAGCTGCTTTCAAAGCTACTAATGTCTAGGGTTCCTCATCTTCCTTTCTTTTTTTGTTCCTCTCAAGTCTTCTAATTCAACAAAATTTAGTTGAATTAGACTTCTCAAATGAAAACTCAGTCATTGAAATATTTTGGGTGCTTTGTATTTTAACTGGATTTCAAGAGCTACACTTCAAAGATGGGATTCTTGAGCTGGTATGTTATTCAGCTTGCATATAACCAGTGGAAAAGGGTTGCTACTAATTCATAAATTACTGCTAATACTGCATTAACATCACTTTTACTTAAATTTATGTTATTTTTTAGATGAAAGGTCTACTAAAAGCAAGACTGTGATAAACAAACTGGTTACTGTATGCAACTACTATAGTAGTAATGATGAACTACAAAGACTGTGGGACAAGAATCTTTGTTTTAAAAACTAACCTGGATTGCTCAGAGAAAGAAATTGACAAGACGAATGCTTGAAAACTTACATTAAGTCAGAGACCCAGATAGGTTTTATTGTAGTCCTAAAAGAATCTTTCATCCTTCTAGCTGCAGGGGAGTTCCCAAATCTGTCATCCCAAATACAATAGTGAAAATTCCAAAATTCCAATGTAAGTTAAAATCACTGCCTCACCAAGTATTTTGTGTAAAAATAAAATCATATCATCATCTGTAAAATGTATTGCATTTTTTTTTTTAATCAAACAATGCAACTCTGAGACTTACAATGGGGACATTTGTGTAGCTTAAGTTTGAGAACCTTGAGCTCACAAATCTTAAGCTTCCATTGCTAGCAGATATATTGCATGATTAATGGAATTAGCATTTTTTGTTTGGAGACCCTGTAATGAACTCCCTTAATGTAGTTACTTGGCAAATAGATGCTTATTCCCAGCATATCCCATTCTCCTCAGACCTATAACTTCTCAGATTTTGGCATGTATCCTAGGGACAAATGCAAATTCTTACTTAGGGGGACATGCTTCTGGTATGGTGCTGTAGGATAAATGACCACAAGGTTGGTTTGAACTGTAAAGTTGGAGGTTCAAATTCACCAGCTGCTCCTCAGAAACCCTATACAGGGCTGCGATGAGTTGGAACTGACTCAACAGCACTTAACAACAACAACAACATACAAAAGATAGCCGTCATATTTTTACAAATAATTTTGTATTAAATTTGGAAAATATATGTGAGATTGGATTCTAAGGTTTTTTGTGGGTGGAGGTGTGAATGGTGCTTTTCTGAGATTCTGTATTGAATGTGCAATATTGAGCTGTTAGGAGTGGCTCAACCATACACTCAACACTGGACTTTACTGTCGCCTTTATTGAATGGGGTTCAAAGGTGCAATTACCTTGGATAACACTGAAGGAGAATTCAAACATTTAGGGAGACAGAAGTAACAGAGTGTATTTATTATTTGAAATTTGATCATTCCCACCACATTTCCCAGGTAAGCCCAGAGAAAAGTTGCTTCCTTGAGAATTGCATTGGTGAGGCAAATGCCAGCATCCTCAAAACCTCTCTGACTGAATGAATTTAGTGAGTATCAGATAGCTTCTGAACTGAAAATTGATGCTGTTGAGTGATAGGCGATGGCAGATTTATTGTAATAGTCCTCTTTTATATATTTTTGGAACTATTATAATACAAATTAAAGGAAATGATTTTTTTTGTTGTTGGGTAGGGATGACATTGGAAGAAGCCAACATTAAAATACACTGAATGAGAGGATTCCAGAATGGCAGAAGCTAAGTGCAGTGCTTATCTATAAGAGACAAGTACTGATAGGATTCCTAAATGGAAAAAACCTAGTTGCAGTGTTTAACTGACAGAAAACGGGTCTAGACAATTCTTTGGTTCATGAGTGTCATCTAGATAGCTCTTTTTCTGACACTCCAGTGCTTAATGAATTATTCATGTAAAAGGTGACCATAGTGACAAATACTGAAATTCTACAAATGCTCAATAGTTTGGACCTTCTCCTACCAAACCTATTTCACTTCCATCATTGCTGAGTATGCAAGACTCAGCTGTAAAGACCAAACTTAGAGCTTGATATGACACCATTTAGGGGAACGAAAAGCTAACAATATGGCAACATGCTGTCAGTGGACTTCTTCCAGCTTGAATAGGGAAATGACATGTCAGTGGAATTGACACTTATAGATATTCAATCTGCTTTTCTTACTTGAATGTCTCTTCTTATACTCAGGTAAGTTAACTTTTGGAGTGTCTTATTCACTATGAAGGCATTTCATACAGTATTGTTTCTGATCATAGAGCTAATCACAAAGCTAAGTAAGTACCAATGATAGGGTCTAGAACTCAGTGGTCTTAACTCATTGTCATTAAATTGGTTCCAACTAATAACAACTAACTGACCTAATAAGCAACAAAGAATAGCTTCCTGAAGTATTAGCTACAGTGCTACTTGAGAGACAATATACTACTAACTTGGGGTGTTTCTTTAATGCCATATAATATAAACATATAGTTGACACCAATATGACACTGTTTTATCTGCTGCTGTTGTTGTTGTTAAGTGTCGTCAAGTCTATTCCAACCCATAGTGAAATTGTATAGGGTTTCCAAGGAGCAGCTGGTGAGCTTGAACCACCAACCTTGCAGTAAAAATGACTTGGCAGTCTGATGCATTGGCCCACAGTGCCACACCAGGATTCTTACCTGTAATCTATTAAGAATTGCATTAAACTGGTCACTAATTGTGTTCCCACGCCCACAGCTTTGGTTGTTGGTTGAGGGGTTAAATTTCTATATGAATACAGTTTTTACAAGGTGGCATAATAATTCGTTCAGTGAAATTGGAATTGAAACCACATGACCCTTTGTGTTTCTCTTTCCACTGAACCAATAGGCAAAGAAGGGTCTCTTGTAATGGAGCAGGACAAACTATGTCTGGAGCCAAGGGGGGTTTCTAGAGATCATCTTACCTCTCTAATGTTCAATTGTTAGAATAAATGGAAACCTAGACAACACAGTAAGACAGATCCACTAAGAACTCATTCTCCCAAGAGTGAAGATTTGACACACCTCTGCCAGGTAAAAGATTCTACCATCTGAGATCCTGACTGGGGCAAAGTAGACATGCAAGGGTAATAGATGAAAGGAGTTATTTATGTATGATGAATGAGAGCATAGCATGGAGGAATATATTTGTATATGTTAGCAAAGTCCCCCCTCATTTCCATTTTCAAAATAAAGGAATGATAATATTGATAAATTTGATAAATTTGTAAATTGAGAGGACTGCTAACCCCAAGGTTGGCAGTTTAATCAAATTCACCAACTGCTCCTCCACTATCTTCTCCTATAAAGATTTAGTCTTGAAAACCCTATGCTGTTGTCATTAAGTGTCGTCGAGTTGGTTCCGCCTCATAGTGACCCTCTATAGGGTTTCTGAGGAGCAGCTGATGGATTAGAACTGCTGACCTTGTGGTCCACAGCCCAGTGGTGGTTCACAATAGGATTCCCTATGCAGGGTTGCTATGAGTTGGAATTGACTTGATGGCAGCAGATTAATTTTGGGTTTATGGATGATAAACAGTCAAAGGGTTGGCTATGTTAATTATTCTGCTTTTCCTCATCCTTTCACTCACTTTCCTTTGTAGTTTCATGGGTGGAGCAGCTGTGTATTAAATATGTCAGGCTCCATTTCTGGTGGTATGCCAGAAGGCAGGAAAAGGAAAGAAGCTATAATGAGTCTCTCATTCTGGTAGTCTCTCTAGAAGTAGACACACAATAGCATTTGTAAAACTGAGGATTTGCTTACTCTGTGTCCTTTATATTTTTTAATCAGCAGAGCACTTTTTCAAACAAAATATTACAGGGAAAGAAAGCATTCAAGTACATGTGCATACAGTAAAGGATTTGTAGAGCTATAAAGGAGCTCTGGTAGCATAGTGGTTATGAATCAGGCAGATCAAAACTACCAGCTGTTCTGCCGGAGAAAGATGAGGCTTTCTGCTTCCCATAAAGATTTACAGTCTCAGAAACCCTGTGCAGGTTCACTATGAGTCGGAACTGACCCCGCGGCACTTAACAACATCATGCAATTTAAATTTTCAGATAGTGTGTTTAATGGCGCAATTGTTATTTTATTTTTTAAGCTCCTGAAACTCCTTTAAGGCACTTTGGTGGTGCATTGGTTAAGTGCTTTGTTGCTAACTGACAGGTCAACAGTTCAAACCCATCTGCTCTACAGGAGAAAGATGTTGTCTACTTTCATGAAGATTTATAACATTGGAAATCCTGCATGGCAGTTTACTGTATCCCATAAAATCATTATGAGTCAAAATCAGCTCAAAGGTAATGGATTCTGTTTGGGTTTGAAAGCTGCTTTTTAAAAATGTTTTGGTGCATGTCAGTCACCTCAGCTGAAATAAATGTCTATGTTTGTTGTTTTATTTTTACTCCTTAACAGAAAGGAGTTAAGGAGTAAAGATAAATATATTTTTATTTTCTCATATATCATTGTGAAGACAGTGTCTACTCTTGAGCCAGGCTGCACCACCTAACTAGCCACCTACATCACCTACCTCACCTACCGACTCCATGACTTCACAGAGCCTTAGGGTGCCTTTAGCCTCAAACACTGAGGGTCATTATAGTTGTTAAGAGGCGGTGAGTAATTTCTGACTCATAGTGACTTATATAGGGTTTCCAAGGAATGGCTAATGGGTTTGAACACCAACCTTTAACTCTGATTAAAACTTCTGTGCTTCAAATTTCTAATCTTAAAAATGTGAATAATGTTATTAATCATCATATATAAATCTTAATACAATCCATAGCACTAATAAATATTATGCAGGTGAGAGATATTATAATAGACATTCAAATCATATTTGGCAATTAAAATTGGTAGAGGAAAGTGCAACAAAGTGTATGTCAGGAGATTTTGTACCAACTTTTGTTACAGTGGTAGTTAGGACTAGTCTCCAAATTATTTTGGTGCATTGTCTTTCAGGCACATGGTAGTTTCACACTTCAAAGGCCCATGTTCTTATGTGAGCTAACTATGTGACTAGTTTGGTATGATTACAGACCAATTAATCACTTTCTTCCCTACTTTAATGATGAGTTAGATTGCACATAGTGGCAGGACAGTTAGCTAGGGACATAAACAATCCTGAAACATAGAGCTACCAACTGACTCTCAATATATAACCATTTTTAAATACATATATAATGCTAGTTGTTCAAGTCTCTGAGATTTTGGGGTTACTTTTTAACCTCACAAAACTGCATTTGATTGATAAAACAATTGACTAGTTCATGATTTTGTGGGGAGGGGTTTATATTGAGTTTCAGTTTCTTTATCTGTAAAATATAAAAGCTGGAAAGAAAAAGATAATCACTAAGGTTTCTTTTAATTTTAAAATTATATGCTCTTTGATAAGAATAATAATGGTGGTGAGGATCAAACTTTTTTTTAGATTGAGTATCAGAAATAAGTTCATTAATAAGCTGTGAAAATCAAAGAACTATAGACAAAGTTGAAAACTAAGGTCAGCTTTTCCCAAGGCATGTGCCTTAGAACTTTACTCACAAGCGATGCTTTGTGAAAGAGATTTCCATGATGAAACAAGTATGGGAAACACTACACAAACTATATTTCTTTTAATTAATGTACATATATCATCATATTAAGGCTTCTGAATATTCATGAAGAAAACCATAAAAATGCATTTCACCCAACATTTGTCAATATAATTTCATCACAAAAATCATTTTTTAAGTTACTACTCAATAATATGGTGTTGGAGGAGAATATTGAAAGCGCCATGGGCTGCCAAAAAAACCAATAGATTCAGTTTGGAAGAAGTGCATCCAGAGTGCTCCTTGGAGGTCAAGATAACCAAACTTCATCTCACATACTTCAAACATATTGTCAGGAAAGAGCAGCCGCTGGAGAACGATATCATGTTTGTAAGGTGGAGGGTCAGAGAAAAAGAGGAAGACCCCCAATGAGATGGATTGACCAAGTGGCAGCATCAATGGACTCAAGTGTGGCAACAGTAGTGAAGTTGGCCCAGTATTAGGCAGTGTTTCGTTTTGTTTGCATAGGGTCATTATGAGTTGGTGCCGACTTGATGCCACCTAACAACAACAACAACTCAGTAATAGACCAGGTAGCTAAAATTTTGGTTTGTTTAGTATGCCTTTTGATGCCCTTTTTGAAAACACTTTTAGGAATTGTTCCTTCTTTTCAATGTGGCCATAGAGTAGGCAAATGCAGCAGAGTAATGTACTCCTTTGGTTGCAATATTTGGCTCATGTATGAACTCTAGGCTCCAGCAACAGCAATTAGCTTGCAACAAAAAGTAATATTTTGGTAAGTACCTCAATCTAGCAGAGACTTATCTCTCCTAGACTTCAAAGTTCTGAGAGCCAGAAAGTTCCTTTTACTCAAACTTTGTTTCAGTTGAATTTGAGTCATCTGTCCAGACTGGAACTAGTTCCTTCTTAGAAAGTTTGGAAAATACTATTCCCAGTGAAGAATTCAAAAGAAAAAGAAAGGGTTGAATTTTGAAATTTATTATACAGCAGCCCTAATTTTCTCTAAAATGGGAAGTGAGTCTACTAGGGAGCCTGAAGATGCAAATAACATATTTGGGTGAGAAGACATATATACGTTAATTTTTCTTTTTCATAAATTAATTGAAAGTGAAAGGTAATAGAAACAGATCTAAAGTGGTCAAAGCCAAGAGAAATCTCTATTTTAATGCCAGAATAATAAATTTATTCATATTAGATATATTAACGAAGGTTACAGTATCTATATATGAAAAAAAATGTGGTCAAACTTGATAAATATTGTTTCCTTTAATTATTGCAGCAAAGTCAGAAGATGGACAAAAACTGTACTCACTTTATAAACTGCAAAATTAACTTTCAGAGACACTGAATGACTTTCCCAGTGTGTAAGCTAGAATATGGTGAAGCTGGCATCAATGACATTCATAGATGTAATCTGGGAACCTACTCTTATTTATTTTTATTATTTTGTGAAGCTAGGTAAGTAATTGATTTTGTTGTTATTAAGTGCTAGCTCATCAGTTCCAACTCAGAGTGAGTCTATATAAGGTTCCTGAGGAGTGGCTGGTGGGTTTGAACTTTCACTCAGTTAGCAGCCCAGTGCTTATCATGCAACATCAGAACTTCAAGTCATTGATAGAAATTCTCTATATGTTAGTTCTTCATTGCCGCTATAAAACTTTCCCACAAACCTTTCCAAGACCAAATTATTTTTTGCTTTGAGTGCTTTGTTGAAATCATGTGTTGAAATCAGTATTGGAAGGAATTTGGAATAAAATGAAAAATATTTAAAAAGTTATATGGATTCTGATACAATTACTGGGATACATATGTCCTGAGGGGGGTCACACAGTTACACAGACCCCACCAGATGGGAGTACACACCAAAAGTGGGATAGGGGCTTTCCACTACCCCAAGAGGCAGAAAACTTAGGTGAGTACTATATGTCCTATGTGTAACTAAAGCGTTAGAACAATACTAATATCTCATAATTCTATAGGTCAGAAGTCCAATAGTCTCGACTCGTTTCTCAGAGTCTCATAAGGTTGAAATTGAAGTGTCATGTTACTTTCTGGATATTCTTTCTAGGGGACAATTCATTTCTAGTCTCATGCAAGTTGTTAACAGAATTCGTTTCCATCTGGTTGTAGGCCTGTTCAGTGTAGTGAATTGTTTTTTGTCTCATCTAGCATCTGTCTTTGTAAACTGCCACTAAACAGATTTTTTTTTTTTTTTTTACTGATAGGTCTGGGTAAGAGAAGGTAGGGGTAGATGGTGATGGGTCATTCAATGCAGTTGTTAAGTGATTTTAAACAGAGTTTATTGTGAAAACTAGTAACTTTCACATGGGTATAAAATGAACCATGTCAAGGGCAGGAGAGGGGATCTCACTGCCATGAAGCTGGAAGTTGTTGTTGTTATGTGCCGTGGAGTCGGTTCTGACTCATAGTGGAGTCGGTTCTGACTCATAGTGACCTTGTACAGGGTTCCTGCGGTTGTAAATCTTTATAGGAGCAGAAAGCCTCATCTTTCTCCCGCAGAACAGCTGGTAGTTTCTAACTGGTGACGCTGCGGTTCGCAGCCTGATTCATAACCACTATGCTACCAGAGTTCCAGGGGTGGATTGTATCCATTGGATCCTGATATCTCTGCTTGACCCAGAGACAGACAGCTACAAAGCCAGAAGAGTAGTAGAGGAGTGCAGAAAAGCAGCAGCTGAAGAACCAAGATAACCTCAGACAGAGCTGTGGCTTCCCAGCTCATGGAGCAAGTCAAGCTGAGTGCTTTTGGGCAAGTGGCTTACTTGTTGAGTACCGTCCCTCCAGGCACTGAATTGGAAAACTAGCTTGGCTGACCCATAGGGCTAGAGCTGAGCACGTTTGAGCTGAGGCTTATATGAGAATGAATGGAGTGACCTTTGGGCATTTTTAGTATCCCTAAAAGAGCGTGGTCACCTCTCTTTAGAATGGGCACAAATATGGATCTCTTCTAATCAGTCGGCCAGATAGTAGTCTTTCAAATTTCTTGG
>NW_006408771.1:215457-226910 GCF_000296735.1 Chrysochloris asiatica | reverse complement strand
CTATTTTGAAGAGGCATTTTTTTTCCCCCAGTCACATTCTGAGTGCCTTCCCACCTTCTAGTCCTGTCTGTATCTGACAGTGTTTCTCTGCTATTCATAGAGTTTTCAGTGACTAGCGATTCAGAAGTAGTTTGTCACTCTTTCTTCCTAGTCTGTCTTTGTCTGGATGCTCATATGAAACCTGTCCACCATGGGTGACCCTGCTGGTTATTTAAAATACAGGTGGCAGAGCCCTCAGAATTATAGCAACTCAATCCACCACAGCACAACACACAGATGAGTGGTGGCCATTTGGTTTTATGTCGATATTATCACTTTAAATTTCGATGCCAATCTTGATATAATCCTGATATAATCAAGATACAATCAAGATGTTCTCTCCTGATACTATCAATCCTGATACAATCAAAATATTCTCTCCCAAGATGGTGGCTCCGGGAATTCTGAGTGTCTTGATCCAGAAAACAGTGTATTTATGGATTGTCCTGCAAATTCCCCAGCTGTAAACCCTCCAATCCTCCGATCCTCCAAACATACATTTATATTTATTTCAGAGTTAGATTAGTGACTAAGCAAATTGATCAATATAAGGAAAAGTGTTGTAGTACTAACAATATGTAAAAAATATTGGGACAAAATTTGAAATGTTGAGGAGGCTCTTAGGAAACGAAATTGCTTTGGAGACCCTAATGGGGAAATTTCTGACTGATAGACTGAATGACGCTCCCAGTGTGTAAAGACCTCCATTGAAATGTATAAGCATTCAGGTTCATTTTACTTAAGAGTGACAGTATTGTTTTAGGGTCTATTCTAAAAATATAAATATCATAAAATTGCATATTAAATGAATTATAATTTTATACAGTCTCTTTCATTAAAACAAAATACTGTAACTTTAACAATATTTTTTTCTGTTTTATTTATGTTGGCATAAATCTTTAACATTAGTATGGGAAGGCAAAAGCGACTTGCTTTTCCAAGGGTATATACGTTTATGTCATTGAAATGAAGGGCACCACTTGAATCAAGAAAATTGAAAACAGTCAGATTTGCAGGCAATCTCAAAACAAAAGAAGATAAAATATTATTACCTTGGTTTAGAATGGGAACAAATAAAATGATAGTTTTTCAGTATCCTATGATAGTCATTATTTATACAAGGATTTTTAGCTGTTACCAGAGAGAAATATATATTGCTAAGAAAATAAACTTGGCATTTCCTTATAGGGTAGACAAGAGCACTGGCGACTCAGTGATTAAGTGTTTGGCTGCTAATCAAAAGGTCAGCAATTGGAATCTACCAGTAGCTGAGGGGAACAGAGTGGTGACAGTCGGCTTCGATAAAGGTTTACAGCCTAGGAAAACCTTATAGGACAGTTCTGTTCTTCCTGTAGGGTCCAAATGAGTTGGAATCTATGGCAAAAGAATGAGTATAGGTTAGGCAAGGGTAGGGGGTTCCTTTTATTCAAAACATTGTTGTTGTTGTTAAGTGCTGTTGAGTGGAAACATAGAAAGGGTCAGTTCCTTGAAGACCGGGAACAAAATCTTAGCTTAAATGCATGCCCAAACAGTTTCTTATAGCTGTATGATTGACAGACACTTTGGTCAATTTTGGTAAAGGAGTCTAAGAGTCTGAGAAACAGAGGATTGCTTTTATGCTATTATTTTTTATTACCTCTAATTGCATGGAAAAATAGTTTATACATTTAAAAAATATATCTCAATGTTGTTGTTAAGTGCCATCAAGTGGATTTCTACTCACAGCCAACCTGCATAGTGTTTCCAAGACCTTAAATCTTTGCTGGAGCAGAAAACCTCATCTTTCTCCTGGAAATATATCTCAACAGTATCTGATATATTTGACAGTCAATACATACCAGAAACAAGGGGATCTAATTTTGAAAATATAACACTTTTCTGCATTAGTTTTGGGTTACATTTAACTGAATGTAAAGGATGAATTTAAGCCTAATTTAAAATACAAAGCTAAAATTACCCTTTTGAACTTTAAATAGAAAAACTGCCTGATAACTCTTTGCTCTGTATTATTATTATTTTTAGTTTAGCTACTCCAGGCTGATTGAAGAATGAAAACTAACAGTTACAACAACAGCAACAACAAATATTAACCCTTAAGAGAGTGTTCCACTTTACTAAACTGATACTGCACTACCCTTTTCACAACCTTGTTGTTGTGAAGTGCCGTCGAGTCGGTTATGACCCATAGAGACCCTGAATAGGGTTTCTGAGGCGCAGCTGGTGAGCTTGAACCGCAGACCTTGCAGTTCAAACGGCTTTGCAGTCTGGCACATTAACCCACAATGACACAACAGGTTAAACCATTTAAAATCAGAGATGTTTTAGCCTCCAGTAAGGTACAGTAGGAGGAGTTTTATTGAAGCTCCTTGATCACTAAACGTCTTCCCTCTTACAACTTTAGGACTCTGGTGTGGCGCTGTGGGCTAATGTGTCAGACTGCAAAGTTGTTTGAACTGCAAGGTTAGTGGATCAAGCTTACTAGCTTCTCCCTGGAAACCCTACACATGGTCGCTATGTGTGGGAATCGACTCGACGGCGCTTAACAACAACATACCTAAGTTTTACTCATTTTTTTCTTTTTTTAAGTCTAGTGGATGATCTGATTTATTCCTACCTTCTTAAGTCCACGGTGCATCATTTACTTTTTTCATTATGTTCACATATTTTGCATAAACCACGTGGCTTTCAAAATTTACTTCTTGAAGTGCACACATTCTGTACGTTTTAAATCCTGACTGATTTCTATAGGTATTAAGGAAAACTTTTGGTAGGAGGGAGCAAGAAAGGGGTTACTACTGTCCATGGTCCTGAATCATCATTGCCTGCGAAGGAAGTTTTTCTTAATCCTTTCTCTAGGTGAATCCAGGAATTGTTAAAAAGTGATGGGAGCAAAGAGGAAATATTGGAAATAAAGACTGAGTAATCTACAGAGGTCATTACCTAGAATGAAAGAAAGATACCAAGGTTTGACAATTTTCAATCAATTGCCGAGGCTGATTTGTGAAATAGGGAAACGGATTGCATATTTGAGATAGCCAATGGAGAAAGAGGAGAATAAAAAAGGGAAGAGCAAATAGGAAGCATGTTGTGATATTAAATTGCCATAGGTTTTTTTTTCTCTCTCTCTCTTTTGTCACAGTAGTGTCAGAACAAAGATAACTATGGCTATGTTTCACATTCTATGCAACTTTGTATCTTTTTTCCGTCCTGGCACTTTTGTAACAGTGAGAGGGCACCATCAAGTCTGAGTTGCAGGAGGTGGACAGGACAAATATTCCTTGCCATGGCTATGTAAGTTCCATAACTAGTGTATAAGCTCCATGAGGACAAATCGGGCTTTATGTATTTTTGAAGATTTCAGAGTCTCCAAATAGAGTGCCCTGTACAAATTAGAGGCTTAGTAATATTCTTTTAATTCCCTAACAAAAGAATTGCAATGCTTTTAAAGAGAGAGCAGCAACAAAGGCTTGTTAAATGAGCAAATGTTCAGTTGAACACTTTCAATGATAGTAACTATGTCAGTTACTATTTTCACGTGGACTAAGGCCTTACCCTCCTTGGCTTACCCTTCCTTCTACTTTGTGCCCTAGCCCCTTCTCTTTCTCAGTACCGTTTCCAGAACCCCGTCCCTTCCCGCTGGCCTCTTAGCTCCCGGCGACTCCGCTCCTGGCCCCCGCCCGCTGGGTAACGCGGTTGTCATGGACACAGCACCTGCGCCCTTTGGCGTTGCCCCTCCGCTGCTGTCCCCTCCCCCCACCTGCGGCGCAGTACCGGCCGCGCCTCCCCAGATACGCGCCCGCCTCTCTCGCCCAGGCGCTCCCAGGCCGCGCGCGTCTGCACTCGTGCTTCGTCTCGGTCGGCCCCTTGGAACCTAGGGACCGCGGGGGCGCGCGAGCGAGCTAGCGGCCGCGCCTGCGCATTGGCTTCTTCCCCTAGCGGCGATCCGGGCCGCTGCCGCTCGCGCTTGGGCAGGACGCGGGGCGGGCGGGGGGACCGGGGAGCGGCTTCGCTTCCAGCCCCGAGTGAGGCGGAGACCCGGGCAGGCGGGCGGAGCAGGCGGCACCGCACCTCGGCCAGAGGCGGCTACAGCAGCTGGTGCCCTCGTCCCTGCCGCCTCTCCAGTCCCTTCTGTGATTACCTCTCCAGCTGTTGGGAAAGGACTAGAAAGAGAAGGAGGCGAGAAACTCCCACCGACCCACAGAGGTGAGTACCGGGCAGAGCATCCTCCATCCTTGCCTGCCTCCCTCCTCCCTGCCTCCCTCCCATTCTCTCCATCCTCCCTCCCTCCCCGCTCCTCAACCCTCCCGCCCTCATCCTTCCCAACATCCCTCTCTCCTCTCCCCTCCTTTCTCCTTTCTAGCCTTTCTTTCATCCCTTTCTTCCTCTCTCCCTGCCTCACTTCCATCCCATCCTTTCTTGCCGTCTTCCTTTCCGCCAATCGCTCTAGAGCGCATCCTTTTCGTCTTGTCCCCATCTTCTCTCTCCCCCTTTTTTTCACCTCTTCCTTGTTGGGAGCATTCCTTGCCAGCTACAACTGTCCGGATTCAGAGGCTTCCAGAAAATTGGGCATATATACTTAAGAGACACTCTTGCACAGTGGGTGCCCTCCAGGTCCCGACATTACTAGAAATAAGGGTCAAGTTTAATATTCAAATTGGAAAAAGAGGGTTGAGAAAGAATCTATGGATTTGTGCTGTATTATGGTGGGGGTGGGGAGGGTTGTCACTTAGATGTGTTGCCAACAGCAGCCCCCTCCCAGCAGTTTCTTTTTTTCTCCAGGGAATTACATATTCCCAGCGTGTGCCTCACCAAATTAAAATCCAGCTTTCTATGCTTTGATTGTTTCCCTTAGAAACCACCGGGAAAGAGAAGAGAGAAAGGGAACAAGAGAGAAAGAGGAAAGGGGAGGGGACTGGAAGGATGGTGGCAGTGAAAGCTTGTCCTTTTCCCCTAGGCCTCTTTGGATTGACATTTTCAAACCACCCGCCTAATATTTACTTTGGATTTGAACCCGTGTGTCCTTGGTTTTGCACTACCAGCTTCTAAGGCAGAAACTCTAACTTTAATGCGTGGGCCACCACCGTTATTTATGAAATGTTTTGGTCAGTACACAAAGCACTTAGGTAGATTGGTTTGCGGAAATCGGAAGCTGAAGAGTGGAAGGTAGACACTTTAGTGCATCATGGGTTAACTTCTAAAGGAAGATAGATCATGGTTAGACAGTATTTGGAAAAATGATGTTTTTCTCCACAGGCTTGCAAAAAAACATTTTGATTACATACAGTGCATTATAGCCTATAACAGATATGCACACTTGTTTTCATTCACTTTATGGCAAATTAAGAGAAACATTGTATGGCTGTGTTTCTGGTGTACACAAATGGAAAAGTTGAATTAGCTTTAAGACCATTCATTATTGGAAAATTAAAATTTTAGTTTTTTGTATTACTTATCTCCACAAAATGCTGTATTTTATTTTCATTTCTTTACTTATACTCTTAACACTTTCCGTGATGTATATTGAGAATGATTTGGCTATTTTTCTTTTTGCAAGCATTGCCGCTTAAAAGTTTATTTATACATGGTGGGACAGACATGCCTTGGAATGTTTAGTATATTCATTATTTCAGAACGTTAAATGAGCAGTATGAGTCACAAATGGACTAGTTGAAAGCTTACATTTTGTCCTGTAGATGCTCTCATTAAAAAACAAAACAAAATAAACTCAAAATGTTAATGTTTACAGAGCAGCTGTCTTTTGTGTTTAAGGAGTTTGTAGATGGGCTGAGATTAATGGTGGATTCAATGAAGTTGCTAGTGAGAAAGTGTACTGTCTAGCAAAATACTGATTTTATTCTTTTCATTTAAACCACTGAATGAAAGTAGTGTAATATGCAGTTTTGCATTTTATGTGAAAGTGAAATAAGAGTTGAGCCAAAGAGAATTAAATTGCCTTTGGAACTGATTGAGTGCTTATCTGATGAAGAGAAGATACAGTTAATCATCTGAATCAGTTTTGGGATGTGTGTAATATTAGTTATGATGGACACCCCCCCTTCCCTCCAATTCCCATGGTAGGAATGCAATTCCATTAATGGCTTGGCTGACTCTTAAGCCATGTAGCAGAAACTCAGTTGAATTATCAGCATTACCAGCATCCTGTTGCAGAATTGCAGTCAATTTTGTCTGTTTGAGTTGTTACATTATTTACTAGTGAACTTGGAATAGAGCTAGTTTTCTTTCTCTTCCCATTTTGCTGGGATGCTAAGTAAATTCTTTGGTAATATATATGATGGATATAAGAAGTTAGCTTTGTCCTAATTTACTTTAATCCCCACCCCCAACATATCTA
This sequence comes from Chrysochloris asiatica, assembly GCF_000296735.1. Classification (NCBI taxonomy): domain Eukaryota; kingdom Metazoa; phylum Chordata; class Mammalia; order Afrosoricida; family Chrysochloridae; genus Chrysochloris; species Chrysochloris asiatica. The sequence goes on along the minus strand of NW_006408771.1, from coordinate 220,519 downwards.
CTACTCTTTTTGCTTGAGGACTTCACATTTGTGACTGTGGACCTCACATTTGTGACTGTGGGAACTAGGTAGCCCTTTTAATCAGCTCTGTTATTCTTTATTGCGATGTATACTTCAGTTTTTAATATTGTGTACACTGTTGAAGATACATACTTTCATTTGTAAGCCTTTACCAACTTAGTGAAAACAAAATATATGAGGTTACTAGAGAACCAGAAAATAAAGTAACAGTTTGTCTACTGCATGATTTTAATGGAAACGTGAATAAAATTATTAAAACATGAACTCCAGAAGAGAAACTAGATCTTTAAAACGGCAGCCTGTCCACCTGATAACAACTCAGTTTCCCACTCCAGATAAAGAGTGACTTTTCAAGAATTTCATACACAGAAGCTTCTGTCTTTACTTGCCTAGATTTTTTCCAAGGTGTGGTTAAGGTAAAGATCCAACAGAATATTTTATGGAATCCTGTAGGCAACATTTAAGACACATTATCTGTGTCTACGTCCATCAGAGTCTTTAGAACCTGCCCAGCCATAAACTGAATGGTATAAGAATTTAAAAAACGAAGTAGAAAAATAAAAAACATTTTCTTTGACCTGAACAGACATTTACATGAAATTGTATTTTACAGTGTCAAGGAACAAGCTCTTTGTAGTAAACTTTAGATTTCAGTGCAGGTTTCACTACTTAAGGAATCCTTGTACAGTGTTTAGGTCTGCTATAAAATGGGGGTAATGGCAATCTCTCGTGTAGTTGCTTAAAGGGTTAAATGTGCATGTGCCTAGTTAAAAGGAAACAAAGCATGTATTGTGTAAGTATTGTTACAATTCTGAGAAAATGTTTAATGACATCTCAAGACAGTCTTTGATTATGTACTGGAAAGAAAGGAAGAGCAAGTATTAGTGAACTTTAAGAGCACAAATGTCTCCGTGGCTGAAGGTAGATTATATACAGGAGTGTCACTGGATCTGAACCAGAGACTGCTGAGAAGTACTTCACTCACTCTGGGTACCACAGCTGGAACAAAAGTAGAGGGAGGGGAAAGTAGCAAGTTATATTTGGAGAACATCGGGAAGACTGTTGTTCTTTTTACTCTTGAGTTGTTTCTGACCCATGGTGACTTCATGTTCAGGAATACCATTTCCTGGAATATTTGGGTCACTGGTGAGTATATTAAAGGGTGTTACCATGAGTAATTTTACTATAATTTGGGATTAGGCAACTTGTGCTGTGGGATCTATTTCATTGCAGAGGATTCAGGGGAGCTTGTTTTAATTCTTTGTATCACCAATACCGAATCTTAAGACACAGAATCCAAGGCCTATGTCAAAGTGGGGACTCAGAGTATCCTTTTTATATCTCTTTTCTTTATACCTCAGGGTTGAAGGAAAACTTGCCCTTTTTCTGAACTACAAAGAATAAATACATGATTATCATATTTCTTCCTTGTTTTGCGTAAAGCCATGAGTATTCAAGGTTTGGAGAATAATAAGAATTGTTTTATTTTGACAGATAAGAAGCCAGTATATTTTAGGGTAATTATATTTCTAGGGACTTTTATTGTTTGCTTCATTGTTGTTGACTTTTCCTACCTGTACAGTATTTCCGAGGCTGTAAATCTTTACAGGAGCAGAAAGCCTCATTTTTCTCCTATTCCCCCATCCCCCCCCCAAATTATTAATTATTCTAGATTGTGATTCTGCTTTTCCAAGTGTGATGATGATAGAGGTCCTGTTTTGGAGCATACACTTAGCAAGTTAAATGTTCAGTATGGTGTGAAAAATACTCATTGGTTATGTCTGCTGTATGCCTTTATTTATTTTTGATTGGGGTCCATAACGTATTTTGAAAATTTATTCATAAAATATTTATGCATTTGCATAAGTAACATGCAGTAATTTTTACAACAGCAAAAGTTATATGAATTGAGCACCTTTATATTAAGGAGTGCAGTGGCCCTGTACGGTAAGCACTGGGACACTGGACTGTCAACTACAAAGTCTGCAGTTTGAGCCCACCTACTGCTTCTTGGGAAAAAGACAATGCTTTCTGCTCTTGCAAACATTTATAACCTCAGAAACTCTATGCAGGGTTACTATGAGTTGTAACTGACTTAGTGATACTCAAAACAATAAGATATAGATTTCTAGAAAAATTTACCTTTAAGTTGTAATTGGTGCAATTTACAATACTCATATTTAATCCATTTTTATAGAAAGATAAAGATATAATATCATTGCTTTTTTCTCAAATATTAAAATGCTACTTTTGTTGTGGCACTGTGGGATAAAGCACTGGACCTGAAGGTCAGTTTGAACTACAAGATCGGAATCGATGACACTTAACAACAACAATACACAAAATTGGGTGTGTGAATACTAAGGTATTCCATTCATGTTATTGTTGTTAAGTGCCATTTAGTTGGCTCTAATTCATAGTGACCCTACCCATAACAGAACAAAACACTTACTGGTTTTGCGCTATTATTATTATGTTAATAAGCTCATTATTTTTCACTGACCTTCTACTTTACCATGCATGGTGCCCTTTGGGGTCTGGTCCTTTCTGACATGCCCAAAGTACATAAGGTAAAGTCTCACCATCCTCTCTTCTAAGGACATTTTGGTTGTACTTCTTTCAAGACAAATTTGCTTGCTCTTCTGTTGGTGGTGATGGTGGTTATGTGCCGTGGAGTTGGATCTGACTCATAGTGATCCTGTACAGTATTTCCGAGGCTGTAAATCTTTACAGGAGCAGAAAGCCTCATTTTTCTCCTGTGGAACAGTTGGTAGTGTCGAACTGCTGACCATAAGGTTCACAACCTGATTCGTAACCACTACGCTACCAGAGCTCCTTTGCTCTTCTGGTAGCCCATAATATTTTCAATATTCTTTACCAGTATACATTATTCATTGTTCAACATTAACATGTTTATGAGGCAATTGAAAATACCTGATCTGGAGTCAGGCTTTGCTCTGTACACTTTAAAGAGATCTTTTGCAGGAAATTTGCCCATTGTAATGTGTCATTTGATTTTTTGATTGTTGCTTCCATGAGCATTGATTGTGGATCTCAGTAAAATGAAATCCTTGGCAACTTCAATATTTTCTTCATGTATTGTAATATTTATTGGCTCACTTGTGCGGACATTATTTTCTTTAAGTTGAGTTGTGATCGATGCGGAATGCTGTGTTCCTTGGTCTTCATCGATAAGTGCCTTAAATTTTGCTTCAGTAAGCAAGGTTGTGTAATCTGCATATCTCAGGTTGTTAATGAACCTTCCTCCAATCCTGAAGCTACATTTTACTTCGCGTAGTCCAGCATGGTGAAAAGGATATAATCCAGACACAAGCCTTTCCTGATTTTCCATGCAGTATCTTGTTCTGTTTAAAGGACTACCTCTTGCTCTGTGTACAGGTTCTGCATGAAAGCAATGAAATATTCTACAATCCACATTCTTTTTAATGTTATCCATAGTTTGTGATGATCCACACAGTTGAAAGCCTTTGAATAGTCAATAAAACAAAAGTGATCATCTTTCTGGAATTCTGTGCTTTCAGCCAAGATCTATCTAATGCAACAAATATATTTCTCATTAAGTCTCCTCTTCTGGATCCATCTTGAATTCTTGGCAGTTCCCTGTTGATGTACTGCAGCATGTGTTTTGTTAATTATCTTCAGCAAAATTTTACTTGCATGTGATATTAATTATACTGATTGTTAATTTCTGTATTCTGTTTGTTCACCTTTATTTGGAATGGGCACAGATATGGATCTCTTCCAGACAATTGGCCAATTGGTCTTCTAAATTTCTTGGCATAGACTAGTGAGTGCTTCCAGTGCTGTGTTTTTGTAGAAACATTTCAATTCTTATTCTGTAAATTCATGAAGCCTTGTTTATTCTAATGCCTTCAGTGTAAATTGGACTCCTTTCTTCAAAATTATAGGTTCTTGATCATATGCTACCTTTGGAAATGGCTGGTACCATGATTGTGTGTATTCCCTCCAGTTTTTCTTTCTATTTCCTGCACCATTCAGTATTTTGTCCATTGTTGTTGCTAGATGCCAGTGAGTCTGTTCTGACTCCTATAGTCCCTTAATAGGGTTTCTGAGGCTTTACATCTTCATAGGACCAGAAAGTCGCATCTTTCTCCCGTGCAGTGGCTGGTGGGCTTGAACCACAAACTTTGTAGTTTGCAGTCCAGTGCTTATCATTTGGAGCTACCACACTCCATTTTGCCCATCGAATTCTTCGACATTGCAAGTTGAGGCTTAGTGTTTCTTCAGTTCTTCCATCTTGAGAAATGCTGAGTGGGTCTTTCCTTTTTGGTTTTCTAGCTTCATTTCAGGTCTTTGCATATTTCATTATAACACTTTACTTTGTCTTCTGGGACTGGCCTTTGAAATTTTCTGTTCAGCTTTTTGTGGATTCGAACTGCTGATCCTATAGTTAACAGTCTAATGCGTAATGTAGTAAAACTCATATACAATTAAGTTCTACATAGTCAGGCTATCACTTTATCTTTTCAGAGTGTGCTTCAAGTGATATTCTGAAGAACATAGTCGAGTTAGAATTTAGCTTCAAGAAAAAAATTCTTATATGAAGAAACTAGTGTCTAAAGTCAAGTTAGTAAAAAATCACTAGTGTTTGTATATGAAACTGATTAGAAATTATTTATTTAAAAATGTTTTATTTGGATCTGCTAATTTAAAAAAGCATCAGAATGTTGAGAAAAATCTCAAAATGGGAAAAATATGAAAATCTATGATATGCTAAGGTGCTAGCATTTAGAAGCATATTCATGTTCATGGCTGGTGTCCTAAATGTTTGTCAGTTTTTTCTACTGTGTAGCTTACATGATGCTGTGATGCTGGTGTTTCAATTATGAGCAGGGTCACTCAGACTGGACAGGTTTCAGTGAAACTTCCAGATTGAGAACAGACTCAGAAGAAGGAATAGGTCGTCACTTCTGAGATACTAGCTGCCAAAAATCTTATGAATATCAATGAAACACTGTCTGATATAATAGCAGAAGATGAGCTTCTCAGGTTTAAAGTC
>NW_006408771.1:199647-213267 GCF_000296735.1 Chrysochloris asiatica | reverse complement strand
GTTCTGCTGTGCATGGGGTCGCTATGAGTCGGTTCCGACTTGATGGCACCTGACAACAACAACATAGGAGATACCAATTAATAAAACTATATTTGGATGTATGCATAAATCACCAAAGCTGGTGAATAAATTGAATAATTCCATCAACTTCTTTAGTCTGAAATTGATCAAACATGCGAACAAGATGCAATGACACCTGATGATTAGGAAGTGAAAGCTGGAAACAAAGAGGAGTGATATGTACTTGGAAAATATGGCTTTGGTGATAGAAATGATACTGTAGATTGCTTGATACAGTTTTCAAGACAAATGACATTCATGCAAATACCTTTTTTCAGCAACATAACTTATGACTATATATGTGAACTTTACCACATGGAATATACAGGAATCAATTTGACTACATCTGTGGGAAGAGGCAACAGAAAGATGAGGTTTTCTGCTCCTGTGTATGGAGTTACTGTGAGTTGGAATCAACCTGATGACCGTGGGTTTGCCTATTGGTTCAATTAGGTTCTTTCTGTTGTTTGACTATCATGGTGATACAATCCACATTTTAGATGATTTAAAACACATTTTATATGTATGTTGCAATGACCAATTTTTATCTAGTAATACTGTTGTTAAGAGCCTTATTGCCTCTTCTCGTTCATAGCAACCCTGTATAGGTTTCTGAGGAGTGACTAGTGGTTTTGAACTGCCGACCTTCTGGTTAGCAGTCCAGGGCTTTTCTACAACATCACAAACATACACACACACACACACACACACATATGCATATATTATGTGTGTTTGTGGTATTGTAGAATATATATATTTAGATAAATGGAGAGGGAGAGGGAGAGGTTTTTTGAGGCATAGCTGGTGAGTTTGAACAGTTGAACTGGTAACCTTGTGGTTAGTAGTTCAGTGCTTACCCTACAGCACCAAACCAGGATTCACTCTTTCTCCATATATGTATATATATGGAGAATATATATGAATATATGAATATGGAGAAAGATGAATATTTCTGCCACAACCACCAGCCATATATATAGTTGTTGTTAATGATTTGTTTGTTCTTGCAGTCTGTGGTATTTTCAGTATTATTCTCCAACACCATAACTCATATGCGTCAATTCTTCTGTGATCTTCTTTATTCACTGTCAAAATTTCACATGCGTATGAGGCTACTGAAAATATCATGGCTTGTGTCAGGCGCACCTTAGTCTTAAACTGACATGTATAAATGTTGTTCACTGCCATTGAGTTGATTCCAACTCATAGTGACCCTGTATACAGCTTCCGAGTCTTTTAATCTTTGCGGGAATGGACAGCTAGCTGTATCCTCCTGCTGGGGGACTCAAACTGTGGGCCCTGTGGTTCACAGCCCAGCACTTCTAGTATGGAGCCACCACACTCCTTGTACATATGAATATAAATTAATATAATAGAGACAGAAAGGAGTCCAGAGTATACACACACACATACCCAGGTGGCATAGTGAATTAAGTGTTGGGATGCTAACCCTAAGGTTGGCTGTTTGAATGTACCAGCTTCTCTGCAGGAAACAATGAGACTTTCTGCTCTCATAAAGATATACAGCCTCAGAAACCCCAAGCAGCAGGCCTATGCTATCTTATAGGATCAGCAGCTGAAATCCACCAGCTGCTCCTTGAGAGAAAGATGTGGTTTTCTGTAACTACAACTATTATTTGGACTTACGTATAAATCATCAAAAATTTACAGCGTCAGAAACACTATACTTGGTTACTATGAGTTGAGACGAAGGCACACAACCACCAACCTGAGTTACAATGGACTGGACTGCACTGAGTTGGGTTTTATATATTTTTAAAGTTCTGAGCTTTAGTTATGAAAACAAAGAGACATAAAAAAAGATATTGGGTTCACTGTAGATATTGTACAAACAACAGAGACCTAATTTACACAATATGAACATCTCAGAAAATTTCTTATTAATTTGCTACTATCATTATTTGGTGGCCATTTGGATCTTATAAAATGCAATATTTTACCGTGTGATGCGTAATTCACTTAATAGAGGAACATTGGAACAAGGTAGGAAACTCTGATTTTGTATCTCCATTTCAGTCAGGCAATTCCCACCAACCTTGTATTACTTTGGTCCTAAAGCCAAACAAACAAAAGACTAAGAAAAAGGCATACCTCATTTTTGTGCGTCATAGATGTTGCATCCTTTACAAATTGAAGATTGATGGCAACTCTGAATTCAGCAAGACTGTTAGTGCCATTTTTCAAACAGCAGGTGCTTACTGTGTTTCCCTGTGTTATATTTTGATATTTCTCATGATATTTTAAACTTTTGCATAATGCTATTGCACACGCAGTAAACTACAGTTATAGTGTAAACATAACTTTTCTATGCACTGGAGAAACCCCCAAAAATCATTTCATTTGATAGTCACTTTATTCCAGTGTTCTGGAACCAAAACCATAATAATCTCCAACCTATGCCTGTACTGAAAATATAACATATAAAAATATGTATATATGTAGTCAGATCAGCATCTGACTACATATATGTACATTGTTGTTGTTAAATACCATCGAGTCGGTTCCGATCCATAGCAACCCTGTATAGGGTTTCCGAGGAGCAGCTGGTGTGTGTGTGTGTGTGTGTGTGTGTGTGTGTGTGTATATATATATATATATATATATATATATATATATATTCTGAACAAAACCTCTTTCAAGTGTTCAAGAGCTAAGATGTCCGTTTGATAACTAAAATGTGTCTGACCCAAGCCATGGTATTTTCAGTAAACTCATATGCATGTGAAAGTTAGGCATTGAATAAGGAAGATAGTAGAAGAATTGATGCATTTGAGTTATGGTGTTGGGGGAGAATATTAAAAGTGCCATGGACCATCAGAAGAACAAACAAATATGTGTTGGAAGAAGTACAACCAGAATGCTCCTTAGAAGCCAGGATGGCAAAACTTCATTGCTTATACTTTGGATATATTATCAGGAGGGAGCAGGCCCTGGAGAAGGGCACCATGCTACGTAAAGTGGAGGGTCAGCGAAAAAAGGGGAAAACCCCCAACGAGATGAATTATCAGAGTGGCAGCAGCAATGAGCTCAAACTTACCAACGATTGTGAGGCTGGCTACAGGACTGGGCGGTGTTTCATTCTGTTGTGCATAAGGTTACTATGGATCAGAACTGACATGGTGGACTCTAACAAAATAATTACATTATATATATATATATGGGGTGCAGTGACTTTATAGAATAAGCACTGGACTGCAAACCACAAGTTGTTCCAGGGGAGAGAGATGAGGATTTCTGCTTCCACAAACATTTACAGGACTCTGAGTCAGAATTGAATCATTGGTCAACAACAATATCTGTGTGTGTGTGTATGTATGTGTGTGTGTATATATATATATATATATATATATACACACACATACATGTACATATTTGTTTTTCTACAACCCACTCAGAAATCACTATGAGTCTAGAAACTACCAAAGAATTTGGCATTCCTTGATACCAGAATTTTTTATTGTAGGCAGGCTAGAATTTGGTAAAAATTTGTTCCTCTAAGTTTATCTTAATTTCATGTCTTGAAGCAGTTGTTAAATATTAATACATCTTTCAGTAAGGAGGAGGAACTTTCGTATTACCATCTCAGAAAGCTTTGTAACTATGCCCAACTATTTCTAAGACAGAGTGTCGCACAGTTTTTGAGACGATACTGCTTTTCTTCATTCCCTTTCTTCAGGCATTGTTAGCTGTCATGAGAATTTCACAAAAATTATTTTATTCTCATGTGCAGAACTGACATATGTGTACAATACAGGATCCATATAATTGGACAAAAAATATTTAAAAATTCATCGTGTGGTTCATTTTTAATATTTTTAATTATATTTTTGTTGTTGTTAAGTGCTATTGAGTTGGTTGCAACTCGTAGCGACCACTTACAGGGTTTCCAAGGAGTGACTGGTGCATTGTAATCTCCAGTCTTGCAGTTAACAGTTCAATGCTCATCCTACAGCATCATACTAGCTCTTCTTTTATTCTGTTAGCTAGCATTAATTCATTAAAATACCTGTTCTGTGTAGAGCACTGATCCACAAATCAGAATACTTGACTCTTCTTCCAGTTTTTCAACTAATTAGCTATAATGATCGTATGACAAAAAAGTCTCAAATTCTCCACCTTTGTTTCCTTTATCCAAGTTACTTTGAATAGATATGTAGATCCTCTTCCAACAATATAAATCTGTGATTCAAATAAGAGTGTCCCATAAAATTTCAAAATATGGTGGTGTCTTTCTCACTGTGTCCCTTTTCTTTTCTTTTCTTGATCCAAGAACTATTGACGCAGGAAAAAAACCCTCTACCATCAGAATTCTGTTCTTTTAAAGTCTCTGAGATAAGGAAGAACTAAGGAATAGTTATCTTTCTCACCTCTCTATCCTTCTTTTCGCTTCTGCCTGAATAGGAAGTACAAGTTAGCTATTTCTTTCGTTTAATGACTAGGTCTGTGTGTGGTTGGCTTATTAGAGTAGTGCCAATGTCTTTGAACAACCATAGGACATGTATGCATTTAGAATGAATCTGGTAGCGTAGTGGTTATGAATCAGGCTGCTAACCTCAGTGTCATCAGTTCGAAACTACCAGCTGTTCCGCGGGAGAAAGATGAGGGGTTCTGCTCCCGTAAAGATTTACAGCCTCGGAAACCCTGTACAACAGGGTCAGGCTATGAGTCGAAATTGACTCCACAGCATATAACAACAACAACATTTATTTAAGAAGCTATATATACTTAATGTTGTTGTTGTTAAGTGTAGTTGAATCTATTATGACTGATAGCGACTCTATATAAGGTTTTCGAGGAGCGGCTGGTGGGTTTGAACTGCTGACCTTGAGGCTCAAATTGGTCTTGCATTCTGGTGCGTTATCCTGCAGCACTACATCAGGACTCCTATATACATAATGGTGGTGGTTTATGTGCTGTGGAGTCGTATGTAGTATTAATTATTTCTATCTCATGCACAACAAGTCCTTGCTTATTCCCTAAAGTTTGTCTCATAGAGTTGTGTGATCCCCAGTCTTTCTACCAATCCACCCCCAAGTTCCATTTTAAAAAATGTTGTGATAAATTTACTGAGGCTATATTTTATCTATAATGAAGTACACTCATTTTAGGTACAAATTTGTTGTGTTATGACAAATACACCTATGTAACCACCACTGCAGTCAAGATACACAATATTTCCATTATCCTAAAATGGGCTGTTGTGCTTGATCTGGGTTCAATCACTGTTGATGAATTTCCCTTCTTCTAGATATTGTTAGATGAAATTCTAGATGAGAGTGGGCAGACTAAAATGAATGTATACTTTATAACTCAAACTATGTCTGCCCACTTTCATCTATAATATTTTTGAGATTCACCCATGATTTTTTATACCAGACTCAAAAAGCAGTATTCATAAACATTTTTAATGTAGATAAATCAGCCTTTATAAAAATTAACATATCCGCTCTTAAAAAGATACAAAATTTGCTATATATATATATGCATTTATCTCAATTTCTGTTTCTACTCCTGGCTTTATATATCAGATTATGAACTTCCTGTGGACTGTACATAGAATTCTTGCATTTTAATGACAAGAGGATAAATAGGCCAAGTAAGAAATCACAAAGATACTTGAAGAAATACTACGTATAGTGATATATAGAAATTGCCAATGAGCCCATGAAAAGGTACTCAACACAGTTATTCATCAAATTAATGAAATTAATTACCATAATGTCTTACTACAATGAAAAAGATCAAATTTTGGAGACACTGCCGAGTAACTGGGACATGTATACATTGCTGGGGGGAATGTGAATGTAAAGTGGTACCCACACTTTGGGAAGCAGTTTGGCAGTTGCTGTGAATGTAAAAATATTCCACCATACAACCTAGAATTTCTGCTTCCAGGTGAATGAAAACATATGCGCGAAGACTTTTACAAGAAAATTGTTAGCAGCTTTATTTATAATAGATTCAACTGGCGTTTTACCCAAGTACCTATCAAAAATTGACTATGAAGTTACTCTTTTGAATTAGAAAACAAAGCTACTGATACTGGTTTTACAGTGGTGTTTAAAATCAATATATGTAAACTGGCAGCAGAGGAAAGGGAATACATTTAAAAGGATTTGCAAAAGTAACAAGAGATCCCAGTATCAGTTCCCGGCTGAATGTATGTAATTCTGCTCTTCTCCTGACTGTGGCCTTCTGTGTGTTGCTGTCTTCCTCAGTTGGTAGTGTGATGACTGGTGCAGTTCAAAGCACATCATCACACAGTTGTAGTGTGTCTTTTTATGAAAAGTGAAGAAACCTTTTCCAAAGCCCTTGTGCAGACTCCTCTCTTCTCAGTGGCTCGCACTGATATCATAGCTGCTTTCAGTTTGATCCATACAAGAGTAATGGGAATACTACACTTGATACTGTACCTGTTGTTGTCAGTTCCCATCCATTCTAGTCTGACTCATGGTCACCTTCTGGATTACAACAAGACGTTGCTTGGTCTGCACCATCTTCAACATTGTTGGTATGTTTGACAGACTCATCAGGATCCAACTGACAGCAGGATCTGGCATCAGCTTCCCCTGAGGCACATGGCCAACGGGAGGTGTGGGTGGGGAGGACTAGAGTAACAGTTCATTTAGGACTAGGAAAGGAGGAAGTGGATGTTGGGGAAACAAACATCAGTGTTTGTTACACTTTGATTTACAGGTCCACCATGAGATTCTCATAGTTTTTGTTGGAAGGAGATTGAAGCAGAAAGCTGGATTTGCAGTTTCATGCTATTATTGTGGAAATGTGTGCACCACCCCCCTCCAAAACAAAAAACAACAACAAAAACAAAAAACGGGTGATAAAAGGTAACCTAGGATGAGATGAGAGGAAAAGAAGTTTACATCCTAGCCCACAGCATGAACTTGATGGAGACAGGGTGGGATCGAAGAGAATAACCTGAAGTGGGCATACATACAGATATTGACAGGCACATTGGGGTTCATGGACCTGGGACAGGAAGTAAACTCCGTGCTGGCAGTAATCCGGAATCCAGGCAAGCAGACTCAATTGCAGTTTGTTCATCTGTGAAATCAGTACCTCAGGCAAGGAGATTTTGATGTTTTGCTTGTTAAGGCAGAAGCCAAAGCAGTAATTGTTCTCCATTTTTTAAAAGGTATTTTCAACTACTCCAGATTCTGTCTTAAGGATGAGAACCATATGCCTTCTGGTTTTTTGGTTGTTATTATTATTATTATTATTTGTAATTAACTTTATTTTCCTAGTACAGCGGTGAACAAACACACAGTAGTTCCTGTCATAAACACTTAATTGATTAGGTCTCTGAATTCATTTTCTCTTTGAACAAATCTGACAAATCACTGGTTAAACAAATGTAACAGCTGTTCATCAAATACCTTCTTGCAAACCCTGAAGACGGTTATTCTGAGGTTTGCAGTGCAGGATCCAGATGTGACTACGATACAGCACCTGACGTCATGTGTTGGCAATCTAGAAGTGGTTGGGAGGTAAGAGAGGTGCCACCAGTTAAATACCAGATAGAATGTGGTAAAGTGTGGCATGGGCCATCAGTTCAGGCAGACATGGAATCAAAAATGGTACTGCAGCAATGGTTGGGGGTGAGAGTATGAAGGAAGGCATGACCTTGTGTTAGTACTTTGTAATTCCGCCCTGGAAACTGGGACAGGGCTGAGCCAGCAGGGAGATGGGATCAATGAGCACAGCCGTGGGAGAGGTAGAAAAGTCACATCAGGGGAACTGAAGCTGGGAAGCTGATAACTGGGCCTGGAGTGACGGGCAGAGACCGGAGACAGGGAAATATTTATAGTTGGGCATTGTCTATATAGAGGTATCTCATGAATTCAGTAACACATTGTTTCAAACAGAACATGTTTTGCTGCTTAAACATACAGTAGTACAAGCTCATTGTAGAACATCTAGAAAAAAACAAGAACCAGAAAATTAAAATCTTTCAGTTCAACTATCCAGAGAAATATGATGAATTTCTAGGCCTCCTCCATTCTGTATCTTAGTTTTGGAGCCTTGTGTGGTGTTGTAGGATAAGCACAATACTACTAACTGCTCTGGTAGCATAGTGGTTACGAATCGAGCTGCGAACCACAAGGTCAGCAGTTGTAAACTACCAGCTGTTTCATGGGAGAAAGATGAGGCATTCTGCTCCCATAAAGATTTACAGCCTCAGATACATTGTACAGGGTCAGAACCGACTCCTCGGCACACAACAACAACAACAATAACTAACCATAAGATTGGCAGTATACACCCACTCCAGCTCCATGGGAGAAAGAGGAGGCTTTCTGTTTCTGTAAAGAGTTACAGCCTAAAAACCCCCTTACCTTGGCTGCTATGAATCAGCATTGACTTGATGGCAGTGAGTTTTGTTTTGTTTTGTTTTTTTTTTGCAGGCCAGTGTTGCTATCTTACTATCTCATGTAAAGGTCATTTTCAAGCATAGCTGAACATATGTATTCATAAGTTTGTATCTTACTTTTTTAAAAACTACAAATATCTAAACATTATCTGGGAAAACAAAGATTCTTCCTTCCTGCTAATTTCTTTGTTATACTCTCACACTGGAATTTAGGTTTGCAGTTTAGACTATAGAGATAAACATTTGGTTTGGTTTTTCTTTAATTATGGGTGTATGTAGTGCTGCAGGATAAAGCACTGGACTGCAAAGTTAGTTAGAACCATAAGGTCGGTGGTTCAAACTCAACAGCTGCTCCTCAGAAACTTTATACAGATTTGCTGAGTCAGAACCTACTTGATAGAATGTAACAATGACAGCAACAACAATGGGTGTGTCACAGACTGGAGGTTGATTTAGAGAAATCGCGGAGTGTCTTAAAGATACAGGTGGGCATTGCGTACGTAACCGGTGATCCTGGGTAGCGCAAGGAAGTGCTCCGCTACTAATAGAATTCACCCTTTGGCACCTGGGAAGAAAGGCATGGGACCTACTTCCAAATCTTGAGGATAATTTTGCTCTGAAACACCTGGGGCCACCATGCTTCAGAATCAGCTGGTTGGCAACTTATGGTGATGTCTGGGTAACAATGTAATCTCCTTTATAGATACATAAAGAGTCCTGCTGTGGAGTTGTAGAATAAGCACTGGACCAGATGGTCATTTTGAACTGCAAGGCCAGCAGTTCAAATCCACCAGCTGCTCCTCAGAAATCCTATACAGGGTTGCATTGCTATATGTCAGAACCAACTAGATAGCGCTTAGCAACAACACCATGCTTACACAAACGTCAACATGTTATTTTACACCTCATTTTCACTTACAGATCTCTCCATGCTGGCACACAAAGATGATGATGGTGGTGGTGGTGGTGATTGATGGTGGTGTCCCGTCCAGTTGATTCTGACTCATAGTGACCTTCTATAGGGTTTCCAAGGCTTTAAAGCTTTGTGGGAGCAGAAAGCCTCAGCTTTCTCCCAAGCAGCAACTGGTAGATTTGAACTTATGACCTTGAGGTTAGCAGCCCAACACATAATCCATTATGCTACCAGGCCTCCTTGGAACATGAAGATATACCCTGTTATTTTGTAGTGTAGTCTTACAATGGAGTATTTAATCCTTTTGCTTTCATAGACTTTCAGATTGTTTTCACAGTTTTACTATTTCAAACACTGTTGATACAATTTTATTGTTCATACATACTCTTACATTTTTTTCATATAAGTATACTAATTATTATAATTGTTGAGTCATGAGATATATACATTTTAGATTTTCATTGTTGCTGTTGTTAAGTGCCTTTGAGGAGTCGGTTCTGACTTAACAGCAAGCCTGAATAGGGTTTCAAAGGAGTGGCTGGTGGATTTGAACCACCAACTTTCTGGTTAGCAGCCCAGTGCTTATCCTATAGCACCACATCAGGACTTGCATGTTGTTGTTGAGTGCCGTTGAGTCGATTCCGACCCATAGTGACCCTGTATAGGGTTTCCAAAGAGCAGCTGGTGAGCTTGAACTGCCAAACTTGCAGTTCAAACAGCTTTGCAGTCTGGCGCATTAACCCACAGCGCCATACCAGTACTCAAGGACTTGCATAGATAATGCCAAATTACTCTTCAATTTGTTAGTACCAGTTTATATTCTGTTAACAGGTATGAAACTGCATATTTCCTTATCTTTGTGAAAATACATGTTAATTTTATACTTAAGAAAGTTTACCAATTAATATGTAAAAAGAGTATCTCTTTCTGTATGGATTTGTGTCCTTTTATTTTAAAGAGGTTGATCACCTTTTCTTTTTTTTTTTTTTTGCTTTCATATCTTTGCCCGTTTTTCCTAGTACATTATTCATCTTTAAAAAATTTTAAGACTCATTTACATTTATGCATAAAGATTTGTTCTGTTCCTGATCTTTTTGAAACTGTTCTAGCTAGTATAGCTTTATAGTTTGTTTGTGTATTAGGTAGTAAGTTTTCTTTTTGGAAGATTCCTCACTATTTTGTACACTTTTCCCAGACAAATATGGTAAAATCATATCATCAGATTTTATAAGGAAAACCCTTGGGGTCTTCAATGGGGATTGCCTTTAATCAAAGATAATTTAGAAGAAGATTACAACTTTCCAATTATTATTCTTCCCCTTGTCGTGTCTCTATTTATTTCGATCTTTTATGTACGTGTGTCCTTCAATTATCCTAACTAATTTTCTTCCCAGAAGATCTTTCTTATTTTGTGTTAACTTTGTTATGAGCTAGTTTATAAATTTTTATTGCTGTTAGGAAGGACGTCTTTCTTTTACTTTACATTTTCTAGCCAGTTATTGGCAATGTAGAAATGACTGGCTTTGATTTTTGTATTTGGTTTTGCAACTACTCATAACATACTAGTTTGCAGAATTTCTTCTTTTTTGTGTGTGTTTTTGATCTCATTATAAAAATATGTATTTACATGAAAGAGTATTTACATGAAAATGACAAAATTCTTGTTTGTTTTTTAAATTTTCTTCTATTTGATGACCTACTTTTAGCTCAAACTTAGTAAGAACAAGTCTCTTTCTTCATATATGGGTGTAATGTCTATGTTGTTTGAAAGTCAGTTCTGACCCATAATGATCCTGTGTAGAATTTCCGAGGAGCAGCTGGTGTGTTTGAACTGCTGATGTTGTGGTTCGCAGTCCACTGCTGATCCTACAGTGCCATACCAGGTGGTTTCAACTTACCATTTTTGATTTTAAAATTAGTACCAATGTTTATCTCTTTTATAGAATCCAAATATATCAGTCGATTTTTGCAAATGTAAGTATTTTATGAACTTTTTTCTGTGGAGTTAGTATATAAGTGGATTTAATATACTTATTTTCAAATATTTACTTGACACTTTGCTAGTCCTTTTGTAACGATACCTTTTTGTATGGTACTCGTCAAGGACACAGGCCATGTATTTTCAAGGTCCTTGGGCCAGGTTGAGGTGAACTGTAGAAAGTTTGACAATTGTCTGATAATGGTGAGAGCATGTGTGACTATGATAATGCTTATGATATTAAGCTTTTCTTTTTAGCAAAGTAAGTGTTAGTATTTGGATTATGAAGACGTTACTCTACACATAATTGCCATCCTGCATTTAGTAGTCTGATTCTTTTATTTATTTATTTTTTCCTTAGAAATGTCTAAGTATTAACACAACAGCAAATTCAACACCACTAACAAACTGTGAGAGTCCTGGTGGGGCACTGTGGGTTAATGCATCAGACTGCAAAGCCATTTGAACTGCAAGGTCAGCAGTTCAAGCTCACCAGCTGCTCCTCGGAAACCCTATACAGGGTCGCTATGGGTCGGAATTGACTGGACGACACTTAACAACAACAGCAAACTGTGAGGACTGAGTGTGGCGATGCAGGATAAGCATTGGATTGTGAACCTCAGGGTCTGTAGTTTAGATCCTCCTGCTGCTCCTCAGAAGCCTGGGGCAGGGTCTTTATGAGTAGGAATTACTTGATGGTGCTTAACAACAGCAATAAACTCTGAAAGTCTACAGTTTTGATTTCCCAACATCTCATCTCTTTAGTACAAGCTTACTTAAATAGAATTTGAGGAGAGTCTTCACTTTTATTCTTGTTTCAGGGATCATCTTTCCTGATGAAAAATGGTTATTTTGAGTGAAAATCTTTTATTGATTTTCAAATTGAGAGAATAGGTGAATTGCCTTGAGTTGTAATTATTCATCTGATTTAGACTACATGCATACACATCAGTATTGATTTATCATTAATTAGCCCATTATTCCTGCGATCGCAGTTATAATATTATAAAGATGCAATGTGAATTTCCTGTTGAAAAACAAGCATTTCTTTTTGTAGAATATTAATTGAGTGTGGCTGTAAATTTGTAGCAAGTGGCAAGTTATGTTTCATACATTACTAAAAGGTTTTTATTAATGCTGAATTACTAAATCCAGTTTAAAAGAAAATGTACTAATTTTGTAATAATTCTGTTTTAAGAATTACACAAGTTAAGGACAAATTGGATTAATATTAATATCATTATAAGTTTGAGAAAAGCTATCCATAAGTAGTGCATAGCTGTTTTCTATTCTAGTTGATGTGAATACTTTGAAATAGATCAATTTATCTGATGAAATCTTCTTGATGCTTGACTGCCTTTGGAAAGGCAATTTTATTTGCTGTTGGTGTCAGAATACGTGACCTCTTTAATCCAGGTGTATTACATTTTATTGCTGCCCACCTTCTCTTATGTTTACAGTGTTGATCTTAACTAAGACATGTTAACATATATATATATATATATATTTATTTATTTATTTTTAATGTAGTCATGCATCACTAAATGTCCATGTCATTATGTGATTTAGATGTTGTGTGAATACTGTACTATATACAGACAGTTGTTGGTTTATTACCATGTTCCATTCTAAATTCTCTGTAAGTAGAATTTGTACATTAAGTCAGAACAGCTAGCTACAGTTTGCATCTGATGTCATTTAGTGAAATGTTTGTGTTTATGTAGTTTACTTTTCCATGTGCACAAAACATTAAACATTTCTAGAGATAAGAAAGCATCATAAATATAATACATTACTAGTAATAATAAATTTAAAAAATTTTAAACTGTTTCTTGTGAATAGAATGAAGGTTTACAGACAAGATTGTCATCAGCTTTAAATTCAACAAATCATAACACTTTGCTTCATGTTAACGGCTATGATCCCTTCCATGCAATAACAGTTATCCTGGTTTCTCCCTGTGGTATTCCCACCTGCATTCTACACCTCCCCCCTTTATCCCTTTTTAACTTTGTCCTTAGGGAAATGGTGTCCTTTTGATTCCAGATGATTGACCATTCCATGGTGACTGACCATACCTTCCTTATCAGTGTTGTTTCCTCCTCTCCCTCCTCCCATAAATTGATCTATGGCTTGACTGAAAATTTGGTCAAAAGGGGGAGTTCGATTCCAGACTTGAAGTGTGGTCGAGGGCCATAGTCTTAGGTTCCTGCAGTCTCTTTCTGATTAGTAAACACTGTCTACTTTTTTTTTTTTTTT